>NC_088170.1:2935000-2962500 GCF_028769735.1 Zonotrichia leucophrys gambelii
CCTCAAGTGAAAAGTTTTCCAATGTGGGCCTGGGGGTTATTGTGAATTTACACAGGAATACTGTTATAAAAACTGTGTCTTCTTAGAATGGACATGGATCTAATTATTTCTTTGAACAAAAAATCAAATTAATTTTTACAGCTTTTGAAAGTTTCTGGCAGGCACGTGGGGGTACAAACTAATGTACTTGATTTGCAGTACATTTGCAGTGCTGCTTTTTAGGTGTGATGAAGAAACAAGACCATCTCAATGTCGATTTGAGAGGGATCCAGTGCTTGCTTTGAACTGCCTTTATATGCTCTGACAGCCATGTTGGTACCTGAAATCCCAATTCTGTAACAACTGCCTCATCAGTTTAAAATTCTGTGCCAATAAATGTACAGAACACAAAATTAATCTGTCTCCATGAATCTTGAGCAGGACTAAATAGTCAAAGAAAGCTGTTTTCCAGATCTTCTGAGGGCAAAGTTAAGGTTTGACCAGGCTTTGTTCAGGAGTTGCCAACACTTGCTAGTTGAACAAAATGTGCTTTTCCAAGTGCACCTGAAAAAGATTCCATCCAAGCAATGTGACCTTTTATGAGACTTTTTAAGTTCATGCTGTTCTGCCACACTTACATCTGTAAGAACAAGCAGAGAGATCCTGCAAGAATTGTGCCAGAATTGGTCTTTAAGAAAACCTGCCACACAAGTATAACATGAATGCAATCTTGGTTGAACTCAGTTAGACAAAAAATTCTAGGAAAATCAACAGAAATGCCTTAATGTGTTTTCAAGTATGCCACGCTCATCATGAGCGCTCTTAAAATTTGGTTCTAGGTGTCCAGATATGATTGATTTCAATTTTATTTATTTCTTTAAGGAATTTGTGTCAAGTGCCAAATAGTTACCACTAGAATAATAATGAATAGCACCTGAGCACTTTAAGTACTTTAGAATTTTATGTGACACTTTAAAAATGCAGTTTGGGAGTTTTTTCCCAAATAAGAGAAAACAATAGTCCCTTTTCTATTTCACTGAACTTTTGAGAACAGGAACAATATGTTTATAATAGAGATAGGAAAAGCTTAATCTGCACTTACCTCTGGTTCAGACAGCCAGCAGTGACAATCCCGCTTTCCTTGTCAAGTTTCAAGAACTCACAATCCTTAATTTAAACACTTGAGAAATCCATGAAGCCTGTCAGTCTAGTTAATGAAGCCTCCTCCTTCCCTCTTTTTAAACAAAATCTGACTTTCTTTTAAAGACCACTTAAGGCATATCTCTGGTTATACAAACATGGTCTGTCCTAGAAGAGTGAATAATCCAATAATGCCTCCTTTGAATTGTTTCCCTCACCACCCCCAGTAGTTCCACTAGAGGAACAGGACTTCCTTAAATGTAACGAGCTGGTTCCAAGTAAAAAAACAAATATGTGCTTCTTCTGTGGATATGCAAGCCTGGGTACAAGTCCCTGCTTTGATTGAAGGGCCACTTGATCTCCGGTCACTTAGAAGGTTGTGAGCATTAATTAACATTCTCTTAAATTCTCTTATATATCCATCAAAATATTCCCTTTTTTTAGGTGTTTGCATGACTTGAAACTGTTTGCTCAGCATCACACAGCATATATGAGACTGTGCATGTATGATACAAGGGATGATGTGCATTCAGCTGTTCAGAGAGTTACACCAGTTAATTAGACAGACTTTGGCCTCTTACCATTGGTTCTCTAGAATAGCTGGAACAAATTATTAAATAAATCAGCTGTTGAAATAAGACTGATACCTCACTGTGCTAAACACTGTGAAATACATACTGACATCTCTTTCTTAATGAATTTACAACCTCTATTTGCACAAAGCACAGTAAATTATTTTACACAGGTTATGAGACTACATGAAATTTTTTCTTACTTTCTGTTCTGTGTTATAGTCATGGGAATCTAGAAGGAAAAATGTGTGTAGCAGGAACAAGAGATCACATAGGTTGTTTGTATAAGCTGTTTAATTGTGTAAAATTAGTAAATATTAATAGTCAGAGTGACTGCCCATCGGCAACAGTCAACTCTGATAATAATTCCTATGCCTGTCACAATGGAAGAGAAACTTGAGATGAAAAATTTACATCAACATTAATTAATATATCGTGAACACTAATGACTTCATCATCTGCATGCACTGAGAAGAGACAACATGAAATACAGCAGCCGTGAGAGGATTTATAGCCTTTGATTACTGAGACTGGCATCACAGCTGGCAGGGAAATTATGTCCAAACAAGGGTGGAACTGGAGGCAGGAGGGAGGAGCAGAGATTTGGAGAACAAGTTTAGATCAAACATGAAAGATGTGGAGCTACAGAAGGATCTCTATTCACTCTAACACAGAATACCACAGGTATCTTGGATATATCATGGGGATGGCAAGCTGGTCAGAAGGTCAAAAAAAATTCCTATAAATGCTGCAAGAAGGCAGCAGAAAATGAAGGATGTGAGTGTGGTATTTCTGTAGTGAAGCCATGCACAGGAGAGACCTCTTGGAAGTAGAGGGAGATGGGTGGCAAGATGGGGCTGCTGTCAGAAAAATGGAGTGAAAAGATGGAAGGCCGAGTCAGAAAATTGTGGCCCAATAAGACAGGAATAATAGCAAAGCAAAACTATTGTATGCTATGATCAAAACTTGGAAGGAAGAAGCAAAACAAGTCATTTTAGCAATCTGAAGTTTAAAATAGTAAGGCTGCTGAAAGATCATGTCAGGATGAAAGACAAATGCAGGATGACACCAGTTAAGAGCAGAGAAGTAGGTTTCTGAATTAGTAATGTAAATATGGTTCCATCTCTTATGTGAAGATCAGCCAAGAGGTTTTCATCTGGTCTTAGGAGGTATCCAGAAATTCTCATTTAAAATACCTTTGATGAGAGGCCTTGGACTTATCACTTGGTTTCTAAGAGTGTGATAAAAACTCCAATTTAATACCATAAGACAGAGTAAATATTGTCTTTTTCATGTAGAGGACTGTTATTGTAGACTTGGACATTAGATGTTTTACTGAGGCTTTCGAAACTTGGCTTCTGAGTGCATTGTATTTATAAAGCTGTGGAAGTCTTTCATGTAGATGTGTAGCTTGATGTCTGTTTTAATTTTCAGAGAACTTATCCTGAAGGATTTTCAGTTCAGTTAATGTTGTTGATAGGGATTTTCTATTCGTGCACTGCATGTACAAAGCCCAAATCTTTAAACTTTTTAGAAAAAAAATTATATATTTTTATATCAAATATAAAATGGTAGAGCGATCCTTAAATTGGAGCAATTTTCATCTCACTGAAATTCATCATTATCACACCTCCTGGAAACTGAGAATACTTCAGGCTGTGGGCTGGAGATAGCTGCAGACTTTCTGGTGTAAAAAAAGTTTGCCCAATGTAAAGCAAGAGCCTTACCTGCATGCCAGAAGGTGTATTTGTGGTACCAAGATCACAGCTGAGTAATGGTTATGAATTTCCAGCTTAGACTGAAATTAAAAGAAAACTTGTCACCAGAAATGTTGCTTTTTATCCAGCCCCTAGGAAAGATTGTTTTGGGAACACGTCTTTTCATTCAATCTCATTTATGTTATCACTGTCTTTTAGAACTGTTTTTCCCAGTCTTTGATATTCAGCGTTCTGTTTGGATTTGCCAGTCACATTTTAACTACTTCTGTTCCAGACTGTATTAGGCTGTGAAAAGAATACAAATAAAATTTATCCTTGGAGGAATTCGCAGTTAAGAAGCCTGAATTTGCTGGTCTGGATGCATCTCTCACCAAAACTTACAACAATTAGAGTGAAACCCCAAAGCCCTGGTGCAAGCTGCTATCCTGATGTCCTTGGGTGGATTGATGCAGACAGGTCCAGGAGGCTGAGGCTGAAATTCTGCCCTTTACCCAGAAACAGCAGCTCACTGACCATCAGTCTCACAATGCCATTTCTCTCTCCACATGCTGACCTGAAATCCAGATTGTGCTGGCCTGCTGTATTGATTCCAGTTTTCTCTCTGGCTAAACTCTCTTTGAGCATAGTCCAAAGTGAAAGGTTTGAAGCTGACTGGTAGCTAATGTGATGCAGTTTCTTCCTCCAGGAAAGAAAGGGACCTGCCCTGAAAGCTCAATTGATTAATTTAGCCAAGAGAAACAGAGTTGCTCAGGATAAGTAATGCCACAGCTCAGAGCCAGGAGCCAGGACGAAACAACATTTAAGTTTCCACTGCTTGGGGAGACATAAATTTGATTTCCTTAATGAAGGCCAAGGCATTTGTTGATCGGCAGGCAGGGACTAAATCTCTGTGATGGGTGGACACAGCCCTTGACAGGGACATACCTTTTCCTCAGCTCCTGGAAAAACCCTGGATTTTCAGGAATTCAGGATCTTAAACCAGACCCAAGAAGAAAGGTCTTGATCTCAATACCTCAGATCCTGGAGTTTGCATGAATCCAGGATCTTAAACCAGCCTGGGAAAAAAGCTCTTGATCCCAGCACCTCAGCTCCTGGAAAAGCCCTGGGTTTGCAGGAATCCAGGATCTTAAACCAGGCCTAGGAAAAAAAGCTCTTGATCTCAGTACCTCAGATCCTGGAGTTTGCATAAATCCAGAATTTTAAAGCAGGCCTAGGAAGAACGGTCTTGATTCCCCCAGTACCTCCACTTCTGGAAGAGCTCTGGGTTTGCATGAATCCAGGATCTTAAACCAGCCTGGGAAAAAAGCTATAGATTCCATCACATCAGCTCCTGGAATAGCCCTGGGTTTGCATAAATCCAGGATCTTAAACCAGGCCTAGGAAGAAAGCTTTTGATCCCACCACCTCAGCTCTTGGAAGATCCCTAGGTTTGCAGGAATCCAGGATCTTAAACTAGACTCAGGAAGAAAGCTCTTGATCCCAGCACCTCAGGTCCTAAAAGGGATCTGTGTTTACATAAATCCAGGATCTTAAACCAGACCTAGGAAGAAAGCTCTTATTCCCAGCACCTCAGCTCCTTGAAAAGCCCTGGGTTTGAAGGAATCCAGGATTTTAAACCAAGCCCAGAAAGAAAAGTCTTGATCCCAGCACCTCAGGTCCTGAAAGGGATCTGTGCTTACTTAAATCCAGGATCTTAAACCAGGCCTGGGGAAAAAGCTCTTGATTCCAGCACCTCAGCTCCTGAAAGCCCTGAGTTTGCATAAATGTAGGATTTTTAGCCAGACCTAGGAAGAAAGATTTTGATCCCAGCACCTCAGCTCCTGGAAAAGCCCTGGGTTTGTATGACTCCAGGACCTTAAACCAGATCCAGGAAGAAAGGTCTTAATCCCAGCGCCTCAGGTCCTAAAAGGGATCTGTGTTTGCATAAATCCAGGATATTAAACTAGGCCTAGGAAGAAAGCTCTTGATCCCAGCACCTCAGCTCCTGGAAGAGCTCCGGGTTTGCGTGAATCCAGGATCCTGAACCATGCCTATGAAAAAAGCAGATGATGGAGAGCTGGAATCTGATGGAAACACGTGGCCATGGCTTTCTGTCCAACAGGGGCAGCTGACTCAGGCACACATGAGATGCCCTGAGCCAAATTTCCTGACCTCCAGGCAGTGCTCCTGCTGGAGACAGTGGTGTAAAAGAGGTGTAAGAAAGCCTGGCTCGGTGTATTTCACATCCATATTTAAAGCAGTGTGGCTTTGCACGGTGCTTCCCAGCTTTATTACATGAATACATATGTTCCTGCTGATGTAATTCTCCTGAAAGGTATAAATAATGGATATTCTTCATAAGCAGTTGACCCCCTGGAAAGACTGAAATCAGAGAGAGGGAGTCGGAGCTACCTCGCACCTGCACTCAAAGGCACTGGATAAAAGTCATTTAGAGGAATTCCTGTAATGTGTCATTGCCTGCTGCCTCCAGTGTCACTCTGGTCACTGGCACCAAGGAGTCTATTAGATGGAAAAGACAGGGGGAGAAAAACAGTGGAAGTAATACAGCTTGTTAAACTACTGCCTTTCGAGTCACTGGGGGCACTTTTATTTTATTTTATTTTTACCAAGGACAATCATTTTCTAACAGAAGGGGCCTTTAGCATCAAAACAGGTGTGATGCCTCCTCCTTTTCCACAGCCAGTTACAAGAATAAAGGGAACAATTCTCAAATATTGTCAGTTCTGTGGTGGTTTTATCCTCTGTGATTCAAAGACTGCCAAACTGGAGACCAAACAAGCCTAAATTCCCTCAAAATCCTTATTTCACTGAAGTACAACATAGAAAAACTGCATGAAAACAGCAGCAGGGCCTTAGTTTACAAAAGGCTGATAGATTTCACAGAAGTAAAACACATCCCAAAAATATAAAAAAGCTCAGTCTTGTCCTTATCAATGTGTTTGATTTGCATAGTGTGGTACCTGCTTCCAGTGTGCAGGTATGGGGATTACCTTACAAAATAGCTGTTGCTTCACTTTTGGGAAGATTCTGCTTGTGCATGGTTTGAGAGGACTGACTAGGGCTAGACAGATGGGAAAAAAAAAAAAAACCAAAATCAAACTAACAAACAAAAACACCACTCCACAACAACAAAAACCAAAACAAAAGCAATGCAAAAAAACAAAACAAAATCAAAAACAACAGACAGCCAAAAAAAAAAAAAGAAAAAACAACAACAACCAACAAAAACCAAACCAGCTATAACTTTTTTTAATTTACTTCCAAAGAAAATTCAACTTTTATTTCTCCCAACTAACTTGAATTTTTCAGCTTTCCCATCCCACAGGCACCACACCTTTTAGTACTACAAAGCAGTACAACAAAAGCTACTGGTTCAGCAAGAGAACAGGCAAATTAGCTCTTTGTCCCTCCTCACCCCAAAAATACTTTTTACAGCTCTGTTTAGAAGAAATACAGTTTGATTTTTATATTCACATGATGTGATAAATCTGACATTTTTAAAAAGCATTGCTGTCAACTGAGTATTAGTGTGGATTTGCACCTTTGTAAATGAGATGAGACTCCAGCCCACTGTATCTGGTATAATTCCCCCCTCCCCATGGTAAGTTATATAAACATATCCTGCTTCTTTCATACAGCCACCTGCCATTTTTGCTTTATTGCTGCCAGAAGGTTTAAAGGCAGGCTTTTAAATATCTTGAAAGTTTCCTGTTGATAAGAAAAGGTGGTTTTAGCACTTTTAAGTAAACAGTAACACACAAACATCACAAATCATGCTTTTTTGATAGAATCTACATTAGCTACATGAAGCATGAGGGACATGACTGTGGGGGGAAGAGGAAAAAAAAAATCCTGGGTTTCTGGCAGGGAAACCTAGCAAAAATTATTTGAAAAATGTGGGCTGGATATCTACTGCTATATATTGAAACAATCAACCCAGAATTTGAAACAGCCTTTGTATGCCTTTTGTCTGGGTAACAGTCTTTGGGCAGTCCTGCAGGTGGGACAGATGGTTCTGCAGCAGATAAGTAATACCTGTGAGCATTTTAATCCTTTGAAATCCACAACTTGAAGGAGAAAAATACCTGTTGATGTCCAGGAGGACAAAAAAATCACTGTAATGTGTGCACTTGGAGTTTAATTTTAAAAAATTTCTGAAATTTTACTGCTGTTTCTAGACAGCTGACATAGAGAGCCTTGAAAACCATTGATGTGTGTTTAAAATCTTTCATACAAAACAACTCCACTCAATGGGCAGCAAATTAAAGCATTGGTGACCCAAAGAAAGAATGTTTATTATAAATCATGAGTACAGTGCACGGACTCAGACTTTAAATGTAACCTCCTGGCTGGATATCTAAAAACACATATTCTCTGTCAAAAATCACAGGCTTTGGGGTGTCAGCAGCGCACCAGATGCATGTTCTGCACAAAGCCCAAACTGACAAGTGTTAAATTTATAGCCTCTATGTTTCAAATACTTCCTAAAAGTGTACAAAGAACAATTAAATTAGCCTCTTTGGGGAGAAAGAGAGTGGTGTGCACCACACCAAAGAGAATATTCCTAGAAAAGGACTCAAAGCACATTTAGCTTTCTCTCTGTCCATTTGGGAGTTCTCCATGAGGAGCTTCCCACTTCTAATGGTGTCTTTCGGTGTTTATGATTCAGAATATTTTAGCCTATGAAAAACATATATTCGGATCTCCACTATTTCAGTTGAGGTTTTTCTGGTTGGGATTTTATTCAGAATTGATTTGACTAGCTGAATAAAGCAGGATAGTTACTGCTTCTGAATGACACGACTAAAATGTTATAAGCTGAGAATGAAAACCTTGTTTCTGTACTGAGGCAAGACTCTTGTGCCTTTACTTTAGCAAAGGTAAAGCACACCCCTGGAAGTTGTACTGGAAAAGTCTCTGGTTTTTGTTGCAAAGACCTCATCTGGCCTAGTAGATCCAGTGTGGAATATCACACTCAGAGATATAAGCAGATCAGACTAAATCAGCACAAAAAAAGGGAGGAATTGGTTCCTCTGGTTTGATGTGTAATCTGAGTCACCCATGGAGTGCTGCCAAGGGTTCTGTGTCTGTCCACTTGCTCCTCCTGCCTCATTCACATCTGATCCAGTGCCTAGGAGGCTCTGAACTGAGTTGGTTCCTGGCTTGATGGAAAAACTAACCCATCAAACCACACACTGTGGAGGTGTGTGAGTCACTGATCCAGCCCTGAAGGAAAAGCTGGGAGCACAGCAGTGTGGAAGGGCCAGAGCAGTCTTCAGCCATGCCAAATAAAATTCAGCATTAAATCTGTGCTCTGAGGCTGCAGGGCTCTGGATACCACACAGCCCACTGTGCCCTCCACCCTCCTTCATTCACATCCCTTGCCTACAAATCCACTCCTCTCCTTTGTGTTTTTGATCCTTTCTGGAGTCTGGCATCATCCACTTTAGCTTAATAACCCAGTGGAAAGCTATCAGGACTTTTATTTTTTTCCTGTTTTCTGTGCCTTTTAAGGGATTCAACGGGTATGTGTGCTAACACTTGGTGAGGGAAGATCTGGGAATGAGGAGGTGAGGAGAGAAAGTGAAAGAAGGACATTCTAGCAACACTGAATTCTTAGAAACTCTGTAAGAGAAGCCCAGATTTGGGCACCTTGAAAATCACAAAGTAAAATGTCTGATTCCAATGCATAAAAAGTCACTCCATAGAAATAACACTTTCACCTTCCCCAAAGCTCAAAAAGGCAGGGAGAGAAACAAAGAAAAACATGGTGTAATTTACTCCAAAGGGGATTTTAAATGATGGATGGATGGAAGGAAAAGGCTTTTGGCTATGTAGCTAGACCCAGTTTAGTTGAACACCTGATGATGATCTGGCATTGTTACTCCTTCTTCAAGTCATGTCAGATCATCTCCTGTGGTCTTTTCAACTCAACACGTGGATTACTCAAGCACTGCTGTTTCATCACAAGTTCAAAGAGATAAAAATTAATTTTTCAGATTTCAAGATGGACAGTTTAATTCATAGAAATGTATTCAGAACAGCAAAACACACAGAGATGGAGCTGTCCATCTGTAATTCGAGCAGCATTTGCTCATATAACTCATTCATCTGGACAATTTAGAAAATTGGCCTGTCTGCAATCCTATTTGCATGATAACAACAGCTGACAAAAGTTCTGGGGGCAGGAGGGATGGCTCTGTGGTGACGGCCTGGAGCTAAGCTAGGCAGGCAGAACCATGCCTTCTCATGGGGTGAAAAATGATATTTTGCATGAAGAGCAAGCGGATACATCCAATGCCAGGAGTCCAAACCTACCCTTCTTATACTCAGGAGGCCTTAAAAAATAACATTTGACCTGGGGGAGAGGATGTGAAGCAGGGAGGCAGAAGGAATAAGAGATCCTGAGTCTCTGCCTGCTGGGTCAGCAAAGTGACCATAGCATCAAACCAACCCAAAACCCAATCCTACCCTGCCCTGATTTCTGTTTCCTTGTCCACTTCCCTCTTGAGCCTGGCAACAGAGGCTTGAGGACAACAAGATGGAGAGGATGAACATTCCTTGTGCTGACTTCCCTATCAAAATAACAGTTTTGGGAAACTACAGCCTCAGCCAGGGGCCCAAAGCTGTGCTATTAATTAAATTATAACACTCAAATGACAGTACTGAAATAAAAGTAATGTCCTCTTTTTATTTATGGAACTACCATCAATTTGCACAAGATTTATTCAGGAAAATTTGGGTTAGGAAAAGACTTTTCAAGCTGTCATAAAGAAAATATTATGGGGAGATTGAGATATGTCTCCAGTGGTGGAGGTAGAATATTTATCTTCAACGGGAAAATGTTGGGTTTGCAAGTTTTTTTCTTTTCTTTTTTTTTTTTTTTCCCTCCCCTGTATCTTCAAAAGAAAAAAGGAGAAAGTTCCAGCTATAAAAGGTATTTGTCAAGAACAGCCACCGGCCAGCACCACAAATGAGCAACTCCAGTGTGAAAACACTTTCAAAGTTCTAAATGAGTTGTCCCTGTGGTAATAAAGAAAGGCTGTTTTACAGCATGACAGTATGTAAGACAGCATTGTCAGCTATAGTTTATTTAAAGCACAAGGCCTGTAACAGGAAAATAATGACTTTAATAAAATTTACTATTGACTTTGTAGGCTAAAATCTTTCTGTCATCAGGAATACAGAAAAACAACCTGCCTGAAAGCCCTTCACTTAAATATATTCCTTTAATATTTCAAAGCAAGTTGTGAATTTTTTTTTTAATATACATGCTACTTCAAAAGATACTGTAGTGGGGTGGAAATTAGTATTTTTAATAGAAAGTTGGAATTGCTTACATAAGGGAAAAACTGGTAATGACCTATGACACTGTCTACTGAAAGCAACATTTGAGGAAGCTGCAAAAGCAGTTAATGCAATTCCTTGAAAAGCTGTATAAAGCTATGTCACAAATGAATGATTTATAAATTACTGAACGTCCTTCTCATCTAGAGGATATCTTTTAATCATAGGCTGTAGTTTTCTCTGAGTGAACTCCAAAGAGCCTGCTGCAGAGATACACAGAAAATCTGCAGCATGTTAACAAGGTTGGGGTCATTCCAAAGAATGGTGGGGGGAGCAGAAGAAATAAAAAATCCTCACATTCGGCATGATTTTACTTTCCAACCAATTTGATTAAATGCACTATGGCTTGCTGGTAGGGTGTGAAAGGTCACGCCTTTTATATGAAAAACTGCAGAATTTTCATTCCTTTAATGTTTTCTCTTTTTTTACATAGTTAAAATAAACTGTGGTAAAAAGTTTCCCAACAGCCTATGACAGCTCAATTTAGAGGTGAAACCTTTTAATAAAATCTCCTGAAATGAATGCTTTGGTTTATGCAGTGTGTTTGTGTTTCCCACTGGAGTGTTTAGCATTGTGAAGCCGTGGTTTCTTTCTTTACTGCTGCAGAGCAGCACCACGAAGGAGAGTCTGGAGCTTTGGAAAAGGGAAGATGCAGCTTAGCTGCTGTAAAATTGTTGATGGAGGAATCTTAATTTACAGAGAAAATGCTTTCCTCTTGACTTTAAAAAAATGCTATTGTGCATTAATTTACATTGCAGATAATTAATTAAAAATGAAGAAAAATATTCCACAGAGGCTTTTTAGAAAGGACTCTGGGGTCCAGAAATAGTATTAAGAGGGGAACCAATTAAAGATTTATCTGAGAATGAATAATTTTGCCAGGACTTTGGCAGTGGAACTGGCTGAAGTCACATTTGTTGTAGCTTTGCCTTGTTTCATGCACATCCATAAAATCCTTCTTATGTTTGCTAAGGGACAGACATATCAAGGAAGTGGTAATCTTTCCATAAGAAAGCATGGTGCCTGTCTTCCCTAATGTGCTGCCTAAGTATCACATTAAAAAATGTGGCAGTACGTTTCCTAAACACCCAAAATTTTAAACGTGCTTTTTGTAGAAAATGTAGTTTAATCGCATGCTCAGAAATGCAGAGTTCATGCACTGCTTGAGAGTCAGGATGGAAAAAAGGGTGAGGAGCAGAGCAGGACCAAGTCTGACAGAAACTCTCTCTTGTTTGAGATTGAAATATAGTGAATTATACTGAATCATACTGGCTCAGCTTCTCAATGCACATTTTTGAGAGTTGCCAAGACCCAAACATCCCATACAACATAAATCACTAGGTGGAAGTATCCCATTGGACAAATTCTGTGCAGTCCCCAAAACCAGAGCCCTGCCAGGGTTTTGTTGGCCCAAAAGGAATTGCTATTTTAGCCTTACATAGTGACTTGAGAATATTTTAGCCCTCAGTTTATATAGTTTATACCTAAACTATATAAACTGCAGTTGCATAATATATTATTTATCTTCCTTCCTGTGTTTCTGCAGCTGGGAATATGGAATCTTGGCATTCTATGGTAGCCTTTCCTAATTTCACACAAAATTTCTTTTTTTTTTTTTTTTTTGCCCTGTACAGCATGACATACTGGTCCAGAATTAGATTGATCTCTGTCTGTCGCCCTTCTTTGTTAGTCATCACCAAGACTTTAGAAGTTTGCTCCAGTTTAATGCTAGAAAAGAGACTTGAACAATATTTATGATTTTATGCATCTATTTTTAAATATCAAGGTCACTAAGAATGAATTACTACTCCCAAGTGCCTAGCTGCTTTTGGCCCTGTGAAGGGTATAGAAAAGTTGAAACATCTTATTTTTGTACTACCACTCAGAGATTCAAAAGTAAAAGGAAACAAATACTACTGCTTAGAAAAATTTAATCAAGCCTTTTAAATAAACTGTAAAATACTGTGCACATTTTCTGGGTGGCACAGGAGGGGAAAGGGAGACTAAAAAAATCCCTCTTAAGATGGACACTTAAGTTTTTCCTCCTTCACTTCCTCTCCCATCCACTTTAATCCCCCTCTGAAGCCGTGGCACTGAGGACTCAGCTTAGGAGTGACCTGATGTAAATCATCAGCTTCCACTTGATCTGTTGCAGGAATAGACCTCAGGCCTGATATTTAAATTGGTATTTCACTTACTTCTGAAATAAGATGTTGAATCCATTTTTAAAAAGAGACACTTTTCAAGCCATATCAGCCCTCAGAAATTTCTACCCTCTTTAGTAAGAAATGCTGAGAGCTCATTGCTTGGAGAAAAAATCAGGACTAAAGAACCTCAGCCTAAGTTTTGGAGCATGTCTTAGACTCAAACTTTTCAAAGTCTAGCCCTTACATTTTATGCAAACTGCAAGAGGATAGTTTTATTAATTTCAGCTGGAGGTTATTTTCTCTTTTATCTTATTTTTCAAGGCATGTATGAGCAGAGGGAAAGGCTTCAAATCTATAGCTCATCAACTTTAAGAATTTTTTTTTTAAGGCAGGATTCATATAATGTAGAACACAGGACATTTATTCATTAAACTCTTCCCTGGGGTCCCAGCAACTCCAGCCTTCCTACCATATACTGGGTCGAGGGAGGCAGATCAAGCAAGACAAGGGAAAAAACCCAGCCATTTTCAAGAAGACCTTATTATCTTTTAAGCCTTTTAGGGGTCTATCTACTTCATTTTGTGGTTGTTCTCTCTGCACTTTTCTGACATGGCTCTGCTGCTCAGCAAAGATAGCAGCAATTATGAACAGCAGAAACCATATCCCCTCCAAAATAAAAATTAACATCACTTGGCAAAGAAGTGTAAATAGTGCTTTCTAAAGATCAATCGAAAATAAAACATAGTCCTGAGAGGTGCAAAGGACACCCTGGCCCATTCATACCTTCAAAGCCTAAAAAATAACTAATGGCTTTATGGCATAATATCTGCATATGAGACATCCGAACTTTCTAAGATACTGGATGGCTTAATTCAAGTATATATGATCCTTAAAAGTTTTGTGCTTTGAGTGATTACACAGATTATTAAAGAGACACAGACAGGTGATCTGCTGGACCTCATCCTTGCAAACATGAAATATTAGAATTGAGAAATCAGGGGCAGATTCCCTGCAGGAACCATGAGATGGTGGAGTCAAGCATTCTGAGAGGGGAATAAGGCAAAAAAAGCAGGATCACAGCACTGGGTTTCTAAAAGAGCAGGGTTTGCCCTTTACAGAAACCTGCTTGGAGAAATCCCGTGGGATGTGGTCCACGGGAGAAGACCCAGGGAAGGTAGTTAACTTTGCAGAGTCACTTCTGCCAAGCTCAAGGACAGTCCATCCCAAAGTTCAGAAAACCAAGTCAAGGTGACAGGAGGCCTGAGTGGATTGAGGGGAAGGTAAAACTCCTAAAATTCAAACATGAGAAGGAAAAAAAGGGGAAGTGAAAGCAAGATCAGAAGGAATGCACAGACTCAAGTATGCCAGGATGGAAAAGCCAAAGCCTAATTAGAGCTGAATACTGGTATATTAAAAGTGAAAAGAAAAGCAGTGAAAAGGTGGGCTCAATACTCAGTGAGTTAGGAGACTGGTGACAGGGTTATGAAAAAGTCTGAGGTCTTCAGTGCCTTGGTCTTGACTGGTATGATCTCACTTCAGCAATCCCAGGCCTCTGGGAGATGAAGGAAAGTGGGAAAGACTGGAATAATCCTCATTTACTGCCAGGGAAGGGGGGGTTATTGTTAAGGTGTATTTGAAAAATCCAAAATTTGTCAAATTTGGGAAATATACAGCACCATGGTACCTGGTGGGATGCACTACAAGAACCAAGACAGAGGCTTCAGCACCCTGAGTTTTAGGCTGTTACCCTTAATGGGGTGAGAAGGGCGTTTAAAGCACTAAAACTTGCTCCCAGACATTGAAATGTTGGAACAGCACCATGTACAGAAGCTTCCTGTTTGGTGGAAACATTTCCAGACACAGATTCAGAGCAGTTCAAGCTGTAGCTGTGCCTCCCTTTGCCCTCTGCTGCGTCCTGTGTGGAAAGAACTCCAACAGGCAAACAGATGCCCTAAAACCAATAACATCACTGCTTCTTATAACTGTTTGGTTACAGCTGTCTACAGCTGTCACCCACAGACTGCAGAAGAAAGATGTTTTCAGAAAAATCCTGCTTGCCTAGATCATTTTTGAGAAAACATTTTTTTCAGTAAGCCTTCCGCATTTTTATTTTTCGGAATCTGTTTTGCAACTGGATAATAAGCCAAAAAAATGTTGATTCCATTGTGTTCTACAATCTCAATGACCAAAGCATAATGCATTCCTTTTTCCCCTCAAACCATTTAAGAGCCAGGTAATTTGAACAATTCTAGCATCTTCCTTGCTTTTGTACTCGCACAGTAAAAGCTAAAATTATGCACAAGATTCATCAAAGCTGAGCTGTGTTGCTAAGAAGTGTGTAACTCAGATATAGAATGAGCCATTTAAAGAAGTTATTGATGCCGACATTAAATTTACAATTATTCATAAAAGAAAACCATTTGAAGAATTCCCCATGCTGCAAGTACACAAAATAGTTTGCTACGCATAAGAAGTTACATTTATTAATAGCCTTTTTTGCCAGAATCTCATTTCACCAAAGGAAACTTCATCCTCCAATGGGAATAGGAATCACATGGACGTCACAGTTGCTACAAGTTTATTCTCCATAACAAAAAAAGGCATCCAACTATCTCATAAAAATGATGTTTCAAAGTAGGCAGCTGTCTAGAATGTAGGACACAAGAAAACTTAGATGTAAAAAACTTTTGTAATTAATGGACATGATTAACTACACCTTTTATTCCCCCCTTGGGTCCATACATACTGCTAGAAATGTTTCATGCAAATCTTGTTTCTGTATAATTTATGTTACATAGGCTGTCAAAATTTCTTTATCGATGATGTTTCACTTAACCTCTTGTAGATATGATATCTATCTATATATAAATAAGTCCTTAGCTTTTCAGCCAACTGGGCTACTGTACTACCCTATTTAGAAACTTTTTAAGAAATACCATGATTATGCTGAATACAGTTTTCCTGTGGCCCTAGAGATGGGCTACCATGACCATCTCCTTTTTTTAAAAAAGGGAATCTGTGTGTTTGTCAGTCTTCTAAAGAATAAGGAATTCACAGTTTCTGCTTTGAAGCAGGCCTTCCATAACAGGTTTGTACTTTTGGAATGTTACCCGCTTCTGACTTCCTTTGCTGGCCTGGAATATGTTCAGGCATCTCCTGTCCAAGACAGGATCTCAAATACGCCAAGAAACAAAACCAGAACCCCAATTTCCTTAATTTTCATGGTTCACACAAAGCATTCAGGATCAGAGACCAAAGCCATTGGAAAAAGCGACTGCAAATATGGCTCTGGGGCAGTATAAAAGGCACCTCTGCAAAGTTAGAGCACCTTTATTCAGTATGTGTTCACACAATTTAGTGATAAACTTTTGCTTAGAAAAATATAGTTCTGTGGTTTTGAAGTGGTCATGTATGAGTACTCAATTAAGGAAATTGTGCCTACATCTGAAAAAACTCAGAATTAATGAAGAGCATAGAAGAATTAATAAAATCTGACATTTGGTAAACTCTGGTTCTGGTTTATTGCCAGCGTAGGCAGTAAGTAGCCCTAGCCTGTGCTCTGATTTTCTATTAGTGTTTAAAGTCCATTAAGCGTGCTCTTAAACATAGCCTGATTTGTTTTTATCTGAAAGGAATAAATTTCTGTTTTTGGAGACCTCACCACAGTGTAAACCATGAGGGACAGGGATTAGGATTTGTGTCAACCCATTGGCCTGGTCAGGTGAAACCCCGATGCAGATGCACCAGGACACAGCTCAGACTTCAGATATCTTCTATTGCATCAGGAACTGCTGCTTTTATCTGATTTGAGGTTTTTCAGTCTGCATTTAGGGGAACCTTGACACACTTGTGCTGACTTTCATGGCTCTAACTTGGGTCTTTGGGTGCTTGTGACCTAAAAAAGCTGCCTGTGACTGCTCTGTGCTCAGAAGGAATCCCTGACTCCTGTTTATAGTGGTATTCATAGTTCAAGAGTGGTACTGTCAGGTCAATTCTCTA
Organism: Zonotrichia leucophrys gambelii; assembly: GCF_028769735.1. Taxonomy (NCBI): domain Eukaryota; kingdom Metazoa; phylum Chordata; class Aves; order Passeriformes; family Passerellidae; genus Zonotrichia; species Zonotrichia leucophrys. The sequence continues at coordinate 2,951,903 of NC_088170.1, forward strand.
CTTTTACATTAAGCACATATTTTCTTCCTTCTTGCATTGCCATTTCCATAACAACTCATCCTCAGCCTATTCCAGGACTTACCCAGACTGCCTAAAGGGCAGTCAAACAGACTTCTTTCACCATGCATGTCCATTTTGTTCACTGTCTAAAGCAAAATAAGCCCCTTCCCTTTTTTAAATTTATTTTTTAATTCTAGTATCAGTTTTACTCACCAGGTCAGGCTGCACTAAGACCTCCGTTCTAACAGCTCACATGAAGATGAAAATGGCAGAACAGGCATATGAATCTGGCTTCTCACAGCAGATGGATGTCTTAACTACTGACTCTTCTGAAATGAATGAACTCTGTTCTCCTCTTCTTCTTCCCACTCTCGCTGGAAATTAAAATCTGGACCTGTGAAATTTTTTCCAATTAAAGTTTCAATGATTTTGGCATGTTCTAACAAAACCATTGCATCAAAAATGCCTTATACATAATTGGTTGAGCCAACAGATGTCACATTATGGCTTAAGCCCTCCTGAGCAATAAGGATCAGAAAGTGGCATTTTTAATAAAAGAGCTTTTTCCTCAGTAAACCCGAGACATGACCAGTAGATAGATTAATGTCTGTGTGCATCCAAGTCGCCCACAGATGGTAGAATAATCTTGGACTGGTTTTCTTGGGCAATGACTTGAGATTTTCTTCATAAAACATTTTTCCAAAAGCCATTAAGGTCTGTCAGATTAAAATAAAATCTGCAATGCCTTGAGGAGTCAGCAAAAAAACCACAAAATTATAAAATTAATTTCTGTTTATATGTCAAGCTCAACTCTGTTTTCAAAATATAACCAGTAGCTAATTTTCCAGTAACCACTCTTATAGGCACTTGATGAAAATCTATTGTGTAATTACAATAATATTTCCAATATATGCTTATCCAACATTTTCAGGTATCTTATCACACTTTCAAATCATTCTTGATCTAAACCTAAACCACAATAAATGTCACATTATAAATAAGTGACACATTACATCCAAGGACACATTTGGTCATTTGATGTCATAATTTTGAGAAATGCCAGATATGTTTTGGAAGCAAAAGAGTACCCTGCCTCTCATTGTCTTTGAGCAGATATTTACTCTATTGTATAGCCATGTGTAGAGCCATTCCCCATGGGATTTCAGACCATTTTCCTTTTTGGCTGTTCCTACCCTGATGTGCTGTGTGCCAATTCAACCTTGTTCTATTTGCATCCATGTGATAGGATTGATCATGCAGCAAGTGTGTTCCCATAGTGGAGTAATTTTTACAGGGCTAACAATTGTGCTGTGTTAAACTCATCTGAGAGCCAGAGAAGGAAAAATCCTCCATGATTTCCGCTTGCTGGTCATGCCAAAGAATTAATTCTAAAAACTAAATTAATTTACATAAACCCCATCCCTCCCTGCTATTTTTTGTGATCAGCATTAGATTATTTGTTATACTCTGTTGTCAGATGTCACTGGCAGAGTACCAGCATCAGAGAGTGGCTGTGCTTCCAGCAGAAGGAAGTTTGGTAACCTTGACAAATTTTCTTTGGTTGCCTGTACAAGAATTACATGCTGCTATGGCCAGAACAAGCAGTGAGCTGTGATGCATTTTGTTGGAGGCTTTGTTGTCTATCCTTATCCAGAACAGGAGGTAGTAGATGATTTATGCATCTATTAAGCTATGTATTAAATAGCTATAGAATGCATGTTGTCTTATTTGCATGTGTATATATACATCCAAATATATATTTTTATATACATTATTTTATATATAGATACATACACATATATACAGGCTGTATAAACAGCAAAACTGATGTTTGCGAAAGCCCCCAAAACAAAGAAAAGAGAGTTGGAGAAGGTGGAAGAGTTTTCTGATATAAGCTGAAGAAGCATCAGATAACCTGATGGAATGATGGCAGGTGTCTGGAACATGGCCCAGAACACCCAGAGGATCAGAACTCAAGCAGGAAGATTTTGGTGATTCACAGGCTTCTAGCAGAGATGGATAACACACTAAGAGTTTTCTCTAAAGACTCTTCTGCTAAACAGAGTTTCAGTCTAAGACTCACAGGAGACAAAAACTCCTCACCATCTCCCATTCAGGATGACAGCAGGGAAGAACAGGAGGATGAAGATCAGAATGACCATTTGTGCAGCTTTTTGTGGTTTTACTTGGCATGTAAGAGTTTCCAAAACCCTCTACTCACCTTGTTTCCCCTCACCTGCAGTTCATCCAACCAGCATTTTCTTTACCACAGTAGGGCTTTATTTCCTCTCAAAATTAAAGCCTCCATGAAAATGTTTCCCCTTCAAAAGTTCAGTCAAAATCAAAGCCTTTCAAGAGAAATTAACTTCAGCTTCATTAAGGAGTGGATGGGGGTTTTTTTAAAGGAAAAACACTGGGTTGAAAAATTAACAACCAGCTCTAGATTGTACCACTTGTAAGCTGCAGTGCAGTCATGTTGTGCTTAAAAAGCTAATTGCTCATAAAGATGAACACTCCTTTACATGTGCTACTACCACATCCTTCACCAAACTTCAAAAGAAGGGGCATGGAACTGAAGATAGCCTCTAAACTCTTAAACTGTTTTTTCTCTGCTCAGATTTCTTCACAGTCCGCACAGGAGAGTTATTATAGTTCTCCAACTGACAGCAAAGGCTGAGCCAAAGTCTCCTCCTTCTCCTGATTTACAGGAATATAATAATTCTCAAGTCAACTGAGCTAAAACTGGTGTAAACAAGAAGAACCAGGCCCCCAGGACCAGGAGTACTGCAGGAGCAGTCATCACTTTTAAAACATGGCAAGGTTTCAGAAAAACACTGCAGATGCTTTGGCTCTGTCCCTCGTTCAGGCTGAGCACTGCTCTTTGCTGCTGCACTTTGCTTATTTCTACCAAGTCTCTTTAGGCATTCATGCTAATACCTTGTACTTGATAGGAGTTGAGTGTTTCATAATTAAGCACACATACATGAAATACCCAAAACTACATTAAGCTTAAACACATTTTCAAAAAGTTGTAAAACACTCTTGCCAGATTCTGTACTCTCAAATGGATTAATCTGAAAAACAACTGGGACTCAATTTAGACCTTCCTGGCAGCAAGCAGGAGAAACGTCAAGCCCAATATTTTACTTTATTGAAGACCCTCTTAGGAGTCCATCAGAAGGAACTCTATCTGCCTGGTAGCCAGCAATCAGTGGGAGGTAATATTTAGTTTATTAATGTGGCTTTGATTTTTTTTTCCCCCACACTTTTGATGAATAGTAGTAAACTAAGACCTTGATCCAATTTTCCCTTCTCCCTTTCTGCAGAAAAGGCAGTGAAACATAGATAAAGTTAACAAGATCCTGCATAATATCAAACTGCTTTTGGTAGGTCCCAAGCTTACCAGACACAGAGTTTATTTGTACACTAGGATGTCTGCACTAAAACATATGCACAGAAACTGAACACAATTTAACAGGCCCTGTGCTGAAGTCAAGGTTAATTTTGAAATAACCCTTCAGTCTCAAGGCAACAGCATGGATTAGTAAGTGTTTTTGTTGCACAGAAGAGTGGTTTCCACTGGTACTTGACAGAGCAGGTAAACCACTGCAGAGTTCTGATCATAAATAGGCTGCAGCTTAGTTACCAACAATGGATTTTAAAAATGAAAGGAGCCAATACAAACGGCGGAAAGTTTTTTGCCATGTTTTCTTGTCAATAAATCAGAATGAATAGCAGATTCAGGCAGAGATGCTGTCTCAAATGTTATGATTCATGTCTCCCATCACATTACTTTTGACTTATGCTGTTATTTGTGGGGTCTAAGGTTGTGTTCCTGGGGAGTGAGAATATGGTGGGGCTGAAACAGCTGACTGGGGTAAAACTCAAGTGGAATAAACACTCAGAGCATGAGAACACAGTAGAAAGTAAAGGCAGGAACTCTTGACTAATCCTGTATGACAGTGAAGGACATATGGAGTTCCTGACTTGCCGAGATGACTTCAGTGGGGCTCTGGAGCGCTATTGTCAGAGGTGTGAGCACTTCACAGGCCATTCCACATAATTGAAAAGCTAACAGGCAGGCAATTAATGTTGTAGAAAAACCTTCAGACTGGTGCTATGGCCTTCAGCAGAGAGATACTTCACTAATAAAATCTGGATTGCATAAATATCCAGGCCATGCAGATGAAGTTTTCTGTGCTTTGTTGCAGCCTGCACTCCATGCTAAGGGTGTTAAATGGGATTTGATTTACTTTCCACTGAAAGTAAATCAAAGGACAAAATGAGGAGGAGTATGATCCTAAGGGAAAAGTTTCCGTAACTCTCAGCGGCAAATGGAAACTTGGATCCTGGTTTGCTGCAGAGCAGGAAAGCAGAGACCAAGAAGAGACAGAAGTGGTGTGTATGTCAACATCTGTGGCAAAGTAAGCTAACTCTACTAAGGTTTGGGATTTTGCAATCATCTCAATAAATGAGGAACTGATCACCAAAAAACTGGAAGATAATGATACATCTACAATTAAGGAGCAGAAATAACCGCTGGCCAAAGAACTTAGAAATACAGACATTACTGTACAAATAAAATAAAAACCAACTTGCAGAAGTACAGCAGTTGTTCACAACCCTTGAAAAACCCTTATGAATATGCAATCTGAAGTGATAAGAGAGAGAAAACATTAATTTGAATTGTATTAATGTGTCCGAGTCTAAGCAATTAAGCTTGTTTCCATCCTTCTCTCCATTTTGAGGCAAGAAGAAGTTCAGGAAATAATGAGTGCTTGCAATGATTTATTGACTCACCGGTGGCTTAAGAGGATGTCAGAAACACTTATGTTTTTTGTCTCAAAATTAGGAAACAACAATTACACTGTGCAATACAAGCATCTACATAGAAGAAGAATCACTTTATCACACATGATAAACATTGAATAAAATACTTAGGAAAGATGGTCCTAACTCTGACCTCTGATTCAAGAAGTGGTGCACCCAGTAGAAGATTATTCCTAAGGGAAAAGAGTGATTCTTACTGATTTTGATTTTTTTTTTAATATTAGAGAGGATGCAAAATGAAGAACCAAGATCTGGAAGTTTAAAGTCCTCAGAAAAAGAAAACCAGATCAACCTTTAGTGGTAACATGGAACTCCTTTTTCAACAATATTTTAAGATTGTTTTATTCCTTCCCCTATTTTTTGGGGTCTGCTGTAAGACATCTGTTCCTTAAAATGGCTACTTCTGTTATTACATATTGGTAGCTCTAATAAAATTGTGTTTATCCACAGATATATAAAACAAACAGCATTTTTCTAGTATTTATATATAGTATTTACAAAAAAGGTTTCCAGTGTGGAAGTCAATCCAACCTAATCACAGATTTTCTGTCACATTTACCTTGGTACCAGGACTCCTATCCATCTAGGAAATTATTTCTTGTAGAGATACAGGGCCAAATTCTCCTGTCAGTTACACCAGTATGCACTTGGAGAGCCTCCAAATTAGCTAAAAATCAACAGAGGTAGCTTAATATGGTCTGGTGTAAATCAGAAGAGTATTTGGCTTCTGATCTTTTGATAATTATTCAAGAGTAAACAGCTCTCAGTTGCATCACAGGAGAGCCCTGGAATGTGAAATATCAGAAAATGGCAAATACACTAAAACCATAAAATTAAGGAATTTAACACAAAATGCCCCTTCTTTGCTGTTCCACCCATGGTTATTTTTTTGCAGAACACCCTTTTGAGCACTGACCTGCAGTAGGACAGCCCCAGGATGCTGGTTTATTGTGTTTGGTACCTCGTAGCTGCCAGTGCCTTCGGAGATGAGAGTTTGTAGCAACACATGGTAAGAGGGGATCTGTGCGCCCATGCTTCATTACTTCTTGACCTTTCAGATGATACCCAATTGAAAAAGGATCAGCTTTTACATCTGGCAAAAGCCTAATTTACTAATGTGCTGTCCTCCTGAGTCACTGCTGCAACACGCCTGCTGAACTTGGATATCTTGACCCCTCTCAGTTCATTGTTGCTCAGTTATTTACTTTTGACACACACCCATAACTTTGGGGTTGCTTTGGGAGCTTCAAAATTTGGGGTGGAGGCACGAATGGACCTTATGTTTGAAGGGAAAAAAAACAGTGATGAATTTTTAACCCAAAATTCTTAATGCAGTCATTTACCAAAGGGGAAAAAAAATTAAAAAGAAAACAAAATAAACACTAGATAAACCCCATAACAGGAAAAAACCACAAAAAAACCCCCAAAAAAACAAGCACCAAAAAACCCCCACAAAAACCCAACCTCATATACTGCCAAGAAATTTAAAAAGTTGACACTAGAAATGCATATTTTCAGTTAACATTTTCTTCTGTTAAGTCATCTCAGTTGCCGAGATCCAGTTCACTTCTTAAACCACAGAAGTGTTGGTGCAGAAATGGCTGCACAGGAGTGAGGATTTGGAAGGGAAAGCACAGGGTGGAGGCAATGTCAGTTTCTACTGGCTCAAAGTGACAGTGGCCACAAGATAGTGTTTCATAGAAAACATATGTAATAACATCAAAAGAAACTATTTTCTAAAAGTTAAATGCCATCACATGATCACATAAATTCTGCTCCATTATTAGCCATCTGCTTCTTCTAAAAGTTACCCATTTCAAAGCTTGAAGCTATTAACCACCAAATTTCATTTCTGCAATGGGTTCCTTCTCCCAGCTTATGTACATAAGACTATGATCCTGCCCCTGAATATCTGGATTACTGAAACACAGAGTATAATATACAAGAAATTATTTTAGAGATTTTTTTTTTTGCATAAGAGCTCCATTGAGCAGTATAACCTTATATCTTCTTTTGCTCATTTTTTTATTTGTCTATTTTCAAGGGTGGGGTTTTTCACAACTGGCTAGTATAGTGCGAGCTCAATTCCTTTCCTGAAAACTTGGGCAAGAGTGACTGTCCCGTGCTCTCCAGCACAGCTGCTTCCTGTGCATGTGCATATTGAGTCTGATCAGGTCCTCAGCCAGCAACATTCCCAGACATGATCTCTGATTTGAAAGGCTTGGCCTGCTTGGCTTTCTTGTAATGGGATTTAGTCAGTTCTGCCTCAGTAAACTGGGACAAAACCCAAGAGCTAGTTGGGAAACAGGTCTTTCAGTGTCAGAAATCACTTTACCACTAGTAGTTAGCAATACATGAATTACCAGTCAGCTTTTAACCTAGGACTGGTTCTTCCTCACTTAAGAGATAGCAAGTCCCAGGTTAGCCTCTACCACATAATTCTCTCTGTGAAACCAAGAGGATGGAGAGGACAGAAGCATTAACCCCCATGCTAGTGCCAGCTATTCCAGTGCACATTTCCATGTCCTTCCAAATAGTTTCATTTTGTTGTTTCAATCAGTAGGCAAGGTGGGTTCTACCTTCAGTACATGCTTTACAAACACCTTGAGTTCTTTCTTTGAATAATATATCTCAGACCAAAAACGATCAAAATCAGGTTCATCTGCGCTTTGAAAACAGCTCTGTGATTAACACAGTTTGCTGAGAAATCCTCTGGTATCTCCAGGGCCAAAGGCAAGTAGTCTGGATTTCCTCCAAGACAGATTTTCTAAAAGTCCTCTCAGATAAGAAAGGCATTCTGCTCCCTGTAGTTACACACTCCCAAGCTTTTAAAAATGGACAAAGAACCAAACAGCTTTCTGAGGACAGCTTGGGAATACTCTGGGAATGATTCCTTATCTGCAAAAGCAAGTTTTACTTTCTGCCTTCATGACTCATTCACAGAGATGTTCCCCATCCGTGTCAGCACCATCCACATTCCATGCAAAGCTGCCATCCTATGGATATAGCTAAAAATTTACTAAATTGAAATAAAGAACCAGGAGTGCAAGCTGCAGAAAAAAGTGGGAAGAAACCACATGGTATCTGAAATTTTCTGAACCAATTGTACTGGCATTATCACATGCCAAAGCTTGTAAATTTGGCATTGCAGTGCAAAAGCTAGAGCCCAGCAGCAAATGTTGAACATCCCTATCAACTATTTCTCTTTGTTTGGGATCCATGAAAGCAAAGTCAGTGGAAAAGAATGAAACTGAAGCCCACATAGGAAAGACTATGCTGAACTGGGTGTGTAGGCAAAACAAAAAGTCTATCCCATGTATTCTTAGAAAATTGTGGTATCTGTTATCATAGGCATTGCCATTTCACAGAGTTGGAGACCACACATTTAATTCTTTTCTATAGGTTTTTTTAAAAGGTGGTTTCAAGCTACTCTCTGAGGAGCAGAGCTGGTTAATTGTAGCCCTGTTGGATTCCACATATCACAAAGGGCTCAACAAGAGCTAAAGAAAGAGTTTAATCAGATCTGGAAAAGATGGTTCTTAATGGAAGTGAATTCTGCAGAGGATGATAATCATTAAAACTGAGGAGTTAATCAAAAATCCTAAAACAAGAAGGGAAATTTGAAGCATCCAGGAAACATTATCCTGCCTCCTTAAAAAGTAGGTGAAACAAAGAACAGCACAATTAATAAAAGGTTTTAAAAGCAAAACAAAAAATGGTCATTTCTTAGTCACCTCCTCAGCCACAGAAAAGGGGAAGTTCTGATTCCTGAGTCAGAATCACAGGACAGGTTATTGCATGGTGATTACTTTGAGACGGTGATTAAAGGAGTAATTTAAAACACTAGGATTACTAAAGGAAAGGGGAAGTTAAAACTGCCTTGGGAAAATTATTCCACATCCTCTACAAAGAAGGAAAATAACCTATCCTTGAATGCCACTCTGGAGGACATAATTAAAGAGGAATGAGAACTCCCTAACAAAGGCAAGTGTTTTAATGGGGCAATACATGAAACACGGTGCCACAGAAAGGGAAAAGCCAGAGTGTGTGGGTGTTGGGGAGAGGATGGGCTCAGTCCCAGCTCCAAAGGCAAGCTGTGGCACCAGGAAACCAAGGAGGAGTCCTTCCATCACAGTATCACTGCCCTGTGTGCCCCTCTAGTAAGGAAGTGGAAGGCACTTCTGAGGCTGAACGATGAGACTGCAGCTGCTGCTTTGCTGACGCCCCTCTTGGCCACCTGCTTTGCCAAGATGATTTTAGCACAGCACCATGAGATAAAAGAATGAGCCTGTGCTAAGCTTAAACATGCTAAGTCACTAAAACGTAAAATTTTTTTTCCCCATTTACCAGTACTAATGGCTTCCTGTCTTCGACAGCTCTGTTGCTTTGATTTTTCAACCTTGGTTTTCAACCTTAACCAGCTGGGCAAAGCACAAGGCTGCAACTGGTCTGATTTCAGTGTTGGCCCTGCTTGGAGCAGGAGGTTGAACCCCCTGAATGACAATGACTTGGTGTCTCTTTGGCGAAGGTCACTGTAAAGTGACTGCTCCATAACAGAGTCACATTGTCACACTGATTTTAGAGAAAGAGAGCTCTATAATGAGGTAGAACACAGTCCTGAAGGGATACTATGCTCCTACTAACTTTTGACTATTGTTCAAAATATAGATGAAAACACTTTGGACGAATGAGATATTTAGGAAAACATTTTGATTAAACTAAACCATAAAAAACACCCAAACATTTCCCCAGATATTAACAAAAAATAGAAAGTTAAGGCAAATTCTTATTGGGGTGTGAAATAAAACCTAATTTAGAAGAAATATTCTTAAAATTAATATCTTATGTCTTGAAGCAGTAGCCCCAACAACAAGAAAAGCTAATGTGAATCTGACATTACAAAGTTTAGGGGTTTTTTGACCCTGCAAGTATCCCATCTATCTCATAGCTGGTTACAACCTGAATTTATCGTACATGACTGTCATACCACTATTTAAAGTATTAATTTTCAGGCTGCAGCCTGAAACACCAAGTTTGGGCCACAATAACTGATATAATGGCATCTCATCTTCATAATAAGATTTTTTTTTTCTAAGCTGCATACCTTATCAACCCATCCAGCAGGCAATAGCTTCCATCAATGAACTTAAAGTTGCAGCCATGGCCTTAACCTGTTCCTTGGGAGCCCAAGCACTGTGGGGTTGCTTACTCTAAGGGCATGTTCTGGGAAATATTACACATTTCAAAGAGTCTGGGCACACTCACAGCACTCACCTCCAGCACCCCAAAGCTGTGTCCTGTGCCAGCCCACCTTCCCTGTGTGAGCCACGTTGTCCCAGCTCCTGCAGACATGGGGCAGACCCACATGGGAATCTCCAGTAGGGCAAAAACTATTTCTGCTCCCCAAGGCTGGAAGCAGAAACATCTGGGATACCTCTCTTTATATTTCTCCCCACCTGATCCTGTGTTCCAGCTGCTTGTATCCAGAAAACACCAGTAAGAGACACACTCATCTCTGAAGACATTGCAAAGCAGACACTGCTTTTTGTCCTGAAACAAGGAAATTGACACTACAGCACTTTTAGCAGCACTTGAGAGGAAGGGCCTGATACCCACCGCCTATAAACCCCAGTCACTTATCCAAAATGTATATGCATGGGTCATTATCTTTCCTGTATTTCAAACCAATACTTTGCAGGAGAGTATCCATTTTCCAGAAAACATTATACAAAGGTCTTCTATTTAAACCCTGAACTTTAAGCTTAATG
>NC_088170.1:2967500-3007500 GCF_028769735.1 Zonotrichia leucophrys gambelii
TTGCTCCTGGTAATGCACATTAAATATATGCAAAGTAGTATAACATAGAAGCCAATTTTCTTTGGCATTCTTTATCCAAGGAAGGAGCAAGAAGACACAAAACTAACACATTGCCAATGAAAGGACAAGATAGGGAAGAGACAAGAAATAACTTTAGAGGGAGAACATGAAGGACTGAGCTGGAGAAAGAACCAGGCTGCTGGAATATTCACAGAATGACCAGGTTGCAAGAGATCTTCAAGATCGAGTCCAACCCATGTCCCAACAACTCAGTGAACCCTGGCACCCAGTGCCACACCCAGGCTTTTTGTGGCTGCTCTTTCCTTTGTTCAGTCCATCTTCACCACACTTTTCTGATAATCCTCTCTGCCTGCTGACACAGTCCTACCTGGCAAATGGGGCTGGTTCTGTACCTTTAGCTTTGTAAATAATTCCAGCACCACAACACATAAGAGAACCAAAACATAAAATCTGCAATTTTGAAAGCCACACCTTTGGAATGCACTAAGACATGGTGTGGAAGAAAAGAAAAGGGAGCAAATAGAAGGGGAGCAGTAAATCAGGAAGCGTTTATTCTGCATTTTTGTGGTCCAAAATCTCCCTCCGGCACAAGCTGTGTAGGACATTTAATAGAAAAGGAGCTATGTAACCCTTTGGTAAAATAAAACATCTACTTAAGGATTGATTGTAAGCAAAATGAAAACTTAGAAGAAAAAAGAAAAAAGCTGCAGTTTTAAAACTTCAATGCTTTAGAGACTAATAAATGGCTGTCCATTTTGAATAGGTTCCAGTACTGACGTGTTGTCTCATCAGTAAATAAAGATGTTAACAGTTTACTTTTCTTGACAATTAACAAATTGTTTTTAAATATCAAGACCAAATGTTGGCATTCTCCATAAATCTCTGCATCAAACAGGTGCCCACAAGATACACTTGCCAGACTTAAGTATATATGAAAGCCAAATATAAATACAGTTATCATAGAGCTTTCAGTACTTAGAGCCAAATTTGACACTGATGTAATATCTCTGAATAAAGTTATGTGTCCTCAGTGATGAAACTGGCTCTTCCTTTATAAACAGGTTACATAACTCAAATACAACACTGCTTTTCTCTTCAGATATCATGGAAGTAAACACTTTTCACCATTCAAATTCATTAGGCAAAGGGGGTTGTAGTTCTAGGTGAAAGAGAAGAGAAAGGCAGAGAAAGGCAAAGAGACCCTTTCCTATGACGAAAAGGAATGCCCTTTGCATGCTTAAAATCCTCAGTTGTACTTAATGATTAACTCTGAAAGATATTTTCTTAGTCCAGAAGTCAAATTTCTGGTGGGTGCCTTCTCTGGGGCTAAAGTTGAACTTCAAATAGAGAAAGAGATAAAGATTTTAAAAAATTTTTCTTCTTACTACCTCTGTCTCCCCGTAGCACCCAGGTATTTCTTTCCCATTTCTGGTCTCTTAACCCTTTCTGGAAGCTACACACTATTCCATTCCCCCCACAGCTATCACTTAGTCAGCTTAAGTGATTCCATAATAGAATATATTAAAATTCTTATCTTTGAGCTGCCCTGATGTATCATCATACAACAGGATCTGTCACTATGTTTGAACATCCTTATTTAATATGTTAGGATGTTATCTGCAATATGTCATATTGCTGTCCCTGGCTGTACCCTAATACATGAGGAAAAGCAGTGGGAAGGAAACACCCAGGCTGAGCAGGAGTGAAGGAACAAATCCTGAAAAAGCACTGGGAATTTGACAGAGTTCACAAAAGAAGGTGTAAAATATTTTCCAGAGGAGTAACATTTGGACTCCATGAAGTTCCTTTCTCCTCACTGTAGGAGGATTGAAATGATTCAATAGCAGCCGTATTTTTAAAAGTACTTTTTAAAGTAGTATTTTAAAAAAATGTGTAATAATTTTCAAAGTAGGATATGAATGAGCTGTGTAGCAACACTCAGTGATGCACTCAGAATCAGAACAGAAACTGAATATCCAGCAAAATTTATTGTGTAATTAGATGTTATTTGGCTATATTCCTGCTATTCCTTATTTTCTCTTTGCTGAAGAGTAAAACATGCAGTAATCAGTGTCAGCTATAGTGTTCTCACCCAGATGTGTGCAAAAGGTAAACATGAAATTAATACGCCTTAAAAATGTTGGTCCATTTAAAACACTACATTAATATATTTTAAATTGGGCTAAAACATCTGTTCAGGAGGAAATCAATCAGTTACTTGTACTGAGAGAGTGAAGGAAAGAAAGAAAAAGGTAATACTTTCATTAAAAATAGTGATTACTGAAGCATTACTGCTCTGTTCCCACTCAAATCAATGCTCTAATATTGGTTAGGACAATGGAACACATGAACACCCTGTGGTTGAGATTGCCAGGAAAATTCCTTTGGGCTTTGTTTGTACTTTTGATATATTCAGATAATTGCAGAGATAAAATAAAACCTGTTCTGATAACTCAATTTACACATGAATTAATCAAATACACATAACTGTAATTAAAATAATCAAATATTAATTGTCACAATTCAAGCCATTTTGTGTAAATGTGAAGGGCAATACAGCAAACAAGAGTTTTGGTTGCATGGATTTAAGTACTTGGCAAGACCTTGGAAATTCTCAGAGATGAGCCAAATGGCAACAGCAAAATCAAACACCGGCTTTGACATGGCATCTTTCTGGTAAATACGGATGTCTGTGTGCTCCATCACCTTGTCAAGGGGAAATAATTAGTGTGGAGTTCAGAGGTAGAGATGTGCATGGGTATAAATTTCAATGATTTTTGAAAGGCAGGGACAGAGACAAGAAAGCATGAGGGAAGCAAGGTCATTTTTCTGTGAAGAGAATTGCTTTTGTGGTGACTTCTCTCTGGAAAACAGTGCTCCTCTAGCCTGAGAGGAGGCTCCTCTATAATCCCTAGGACTCCTTAAGAATTCAGCCACACTGAAACTCATTCTCCTCTATAAAAAAATGACAATTTCACCACTGAATCAATTTGGAACCAGAGGGCCCAGGATACTTATTGCCTCTTTTGGGAAGGATATTTAGGATGTATCATCTTGTCTAATGATCCTCATCACACTTTCTCTGGGCTTGGAAAAGCCTGGCCGGCACCTCTGGACCAGACCTTATTCACCAGATTTATAGTTTTACATAAAGTCTCAGCCCACTTCTTTCCTCTTAGCCAGATAAGGGAAGACTTATCAAGAAGATTACTTTAGAGCCTAATTTAGAGTACTCTGGATTCATACTCTTCCTCCCCCCAAAATCTTTCAAGGACCATAAAAAATGTCATTTTTTCTGTATTCTGGTACTTGATATATGCAAAGTGTGGTTTTCAATTAATGAATATGAGGACAAATAAGAATAGCATGACTTCAGTCATATTGGTCATGATCATGGTCATTAGATCAGTTTCCTCCTAGGCTAACATTTAAATTGTACCTTGGTTCATCACATGTGGCAGCTTTGGCAGAAACCTTTGTTTACATGTTCATAAACTATCAGTGCCAGGAAATGACTGTGGTGTTGGGATATACATGGCATAGGACACTAGCTAATTTTCTATTTATAAGCAAGCTGTTTTCCCATGCAGTTCCAAGCCACAGCTCATACAGACTGAATTATGGGACACAGATTATGCAAAGAAAATAATATTTAAAAAAATAAGAGTCTGAGTTTCTTCCCATTCTGGACAACTTCAAAGGTCCTTCTTATGAGCCCTTGTCTTCTCCTTCATTCCCAAAGTTAGTCTCACATGATCTAATGACTCAATATGAAACCATCAGCACTTTGACAGAGTTTTGACACCAGCCAACAAGCCAGGTCAAAAGATTTTCCTACAATGCTGCTGTGACTCTTCTAGAACAAGCAGAAAGCATTTGTGACACTTGGCCACCACCTCTTCCTTCACCCCTTGTTTCTCTGGCATGTGGAGATTTGTGAATATGGGGGCAGAAGACCACATTTAAAACTACAGCTCCATCCATATTCATCCAGAAGGCACGTTTTTCCACACACTGGATTTTTTTTCTTTTTGCTTTATTTTATTTTGCCAGCACTCTGTTAGATGCAGTTCTGACTATAACCTGACCACCAAGCTCCCCATACTGAATTCCTGTGCCAATTAAAAGTAAAGACAGCATGTTTATGAAAGCCAGCAAATCTGTGAGCCAAAAGAAGACACCTCACCAAAGGGTCAGAATTTGATATAAGGAAGAAAACATCCAAAAGCATGGAAGAAATGCTTCACCTTTGGTAAAGACATTCTGGTGCTGATACAAATCAGAAATTAATAATTCATTTCTTTACAGACTTTCTACTCTTGAATCTAAGGAGGTAAAATAGTTTGAGAGCCCCACAAAGGCAGGGGAAAATATTCTATATTTTCTACCTTCTGTACATTTTAACCCAATTGACCTCATTAGGATGGGATGGCCTCCCAGGCTCATGGCTGAAAACAATTTTGAATGCTCTATGCAAAATTTAATATCTATTAGCTGGGAGAGAAAGGGAAAAAAACCCAAATTGATGCCTTGGTTCATATATCTTAATTTTTAACAGCATCTTTGATCAAGGGATAGAGAAGAGGAAAGTTACTCAGTTAATTTCAAACTTTTTAACAGGGTTGCAATTTAATATAATTTTCCTACTCTATTACTTGTCCAGTGCAAGCTGTTGTATATGATAAAATATTTTATCCTGTTTTTTTAAACATGCTGTTCCTCTCTCTGATTTCAGACAGGGAGACAGTGGAAGGGTGAATTTACTGCAGGAGGTTCCCTTTATCTGTTATCTGGTTACAGCTTCAGCTAATAACCCATTCCCTATTCTTCCATATAGCTAGATGGTTATACAGCCCATGTACTCATGGACATTTTTGTATTCCTTGCATTAAGCAGAATATTCAAGAGGAAAAACAATATTTAGCAAGATTTTTTCCCTGAGATGTTCTTCAGACAGGGTTTTGGGCAGTTAGCTATTGGAGTAGGGATGATACAGCTGAAATATCTGAATTATTTCCTTATGCTAGATACTAATGTTGCTACTGAATTTCTTTTATTGAAGACTCATTTTGTCTTTTATTGAAGTAGTTAAAAGCCTAAACACCTGCCCTGTAGTCTGGAGTTATATCCCAGTCAATAATATCTTGAATTTTTGCAGAGTGAGCTGTTGCACAGCTCTGTGCATTTTTGAACAATCACTTGCCTGTATTTTCACTCTTTATGAAAATAATCTAAGTCTTTATTCCATGTGTTTAACTGTGTGGCACTACCTAATTTCATATCTTAGCATTTTTAAAACATTTCTTTATCTTCGTAAACTTGGCCAAATTTCGTTATAAGTAAATAGTATTAGATTGATGGATCACAGAGAAATCAAGCAATACTCTAAAGGCCTATCTAACTCTACTCCTTAAAAAATAACATTATCAGCAATTATCCTTTATAGTCTTCCTGTAATCAAACAGACCTGGAAAATTACAAAATACTCCCCTCAAATAACACCTTCACACTATAAGTTGATAGCTATGGATCATCTCATCACAGTCTTGTGTTGAAAGAGCTATAGGTGAAGTGCCTGTCTTATCTTTAAAGATCAAACCTTATATTTCTTTTTTTTTATAACACCAGCATTTACTTTAGATTCAGTCTATAAACTTCAGCAAAGGCTAATATTTACACAATTTTTTGTTTTTATTTTGCTTTCCTGAAATCACTACCAGCACCAAAGAGAGGAAAATGCCACCATAATAAAAAAAAAGTAATAAATCTATTGAAAACACACTGAAGTCATTTCTCAGAGGATCCTCACCATACATAAAAACATAAATTCACCCAGAATAATTTTATTACCTCACAGTTTTATCAGAACCAAAAGTCACCACTAGATTTCAAACTGCAGTAGGTTCCTGCTACAGATACTGGTGATTCAGAATTGTTCTAGAATGAAAATTAAGCAAAAAAATTAAACATAAAAAATAAAATTAATGCAATCTAGGAGAAAAATTTACAAAATAGCAGCCTATGTTATTCACAGTCCAAGGAAAACATTTGTTTAGCACAGAAATGACAGTAAAGCAAAATAGAGTTCTCTTCTGTTTCTTTATGATATGTAAGTTTTGTAGACAACACAGTAATTGGTTTGTCCATTAACTTGATAGTAACATCAACTTATTTACATTTAATACCTATAATAGTTGTATATTTCTGCTTAAATATGTTGCCAGGCAGTGTTTCACTGAAAAAATAGCCAAAAAGGAAAAAAAAGCCAGTTCCAATGTAGCCATTCATGCTTAAAACAACCTTTCCTTCATTAAAGCTGCTCAAAGCTGCTCTTAAGGAAGGAACAAATCATAATCAGTATAGGTGGTTTTATGAGTGAAAGAAGAGGTCAAATGAGCCCAGACATATGTATATTTACATTTACTGACTTAGGATGATTGATGGCTTGAACTACCCTTGGAAGCAAGAATAAAGGCAGAGGTTTCTGCTGTTTCCTCATCTTGACCAGTTTCAAGCAGATCAGGAAATGATGAATTCCTTGCTCACTGACTGATGTGCACAGTCTGTGGTTTCTACTCCTGTGGAGCCAGCCCATTTTAGGAACCTCCCACCATCCCTAAGTTCCTTATAAACCCATCCCAATGGCTAGAAGGGTTTTATGTGAGAAATGCTGCAGATGACCACTCCATGGAAGAGCAATTTGGTTTAGCCCAGAGGACCTACATTTCAATCTTTATGCAAGATTCTTTTCAGGCAAAAGTATGACTGATTTTGTTAGAAAAATAAGGATGCACAGGGATGCCAACTTATCAAAATGCTTCCCTTCACAAGATGAAGATTAGAAGCAGGACCAAAGAAGATGTTGTTCCTTATCAATCTTAGGTCTACTGAAGGGCAAAAAAACCCATATATTGATAGACTATAGATTAGAATAATGCTACCTCCACATACTCAGGAAAGGGTTTGGGGTTATCTTCCTTCTTATTTTCACACATCTGGGGGATTGTTGTGCGCACCAAGACCAAATCGCAATTATTGGATACACATCCTCCCAAAAAAATAATAATCTGCTTAAACAACTGCATCTGCTGGGAAGGACAAAAGATGTTCTGTTGTTGCATTTTGTAAACAACATAAGGAGCAAACCAGAGATGGTGTTCCAGCTGACAGACACAGCCCAGCAGCTGTGCTGAAGACCAACCACCTGACCCTGCACAGAGCCTCCTCCAGCACAGCTGTGCTAGAAGAACTCACCTAAGGAGAGAGATTAGCCTGATATTGATATTAATTAGGTGCCTTTTTATACTTGGTATTTTAATTTCAGTGTATTTTAATGAGACAGCAGTAAGAGACCAAACACCCAAACAAATAAACAACCCAAAATGTATTTTAAAGCTCACTGCCCTTCCTCCCTACTTTTCATTTGATGCTTGGACTTTCTTCTTCATCTATTGGTGCAGAAGAAGACTACACCTTCCACAGCTTTTTCTGTCTCAATCACACTTGTAGTTGAGCCATGTCATCACCCGTGTTTTAAGTGGTCTTTTCCTTAAACAACACTTTAATAGGCAGCTTCAAGTTACTGGACATTAACGAATTGTAAGAGAAATGCAGAGAAAAGTGACAAATATAGAAGACAGAGCTGGAAAAGGCAGGTGTGGATTGAAGCAATCACTCCGACAAGGAGGACACTGAGGAAAGATCGATGCAGATGGAAACTAAAACAACTAAAGGGATTAAAAGAGCAAATGAGGAAGGAACTAGGAAAGACTTCATAAGAGATTTATTCTACAGGCAAAAACTGGAGAGATAAAAGCTCCTCTGGACCATGAAGACTAGGAGAATAAAAGGTAAGATTGTCACAAGGGGAGAAGCCAAGGCTGTGAAAACATCAGAGGCTGAGTAAGAATCCTAAGACAATAGGGAAATAGAATTATGTGAAGCAGGGGCTGTTGAACAGGAAACAAATAAAACAGATGAGTGAACAATGCTTCAAAAATTAAGGATGAAATTATGCTTTAGAAGAAAAATACAGAATATGGACTAAATGGGTTACATGATGCATAGATGCATGGCACAATAGGTTGAGGGTGACAGCAGAAGGAAATTATTATTTCAGAGGATTTCTGGATGATCCTTTCATGTTATTTTTTAGTAAAATCTCCTGGCTCAGAGCCTGGAGGATGGGCTGAGCCAAAGGTGACCCTTGTTTTTGTCCTAGGGGACAGCCAAGACAGAAGACGGGTGGTTCAGTAGACAGACTCACTTTAAGAAAGATGCTTATAGATTACATGAAACTAGAGAGGGCTTGACAGGATTGCCTCAGCCTTTTCCTAGAGAGAAATCAGGTTTACTTTGGATTCGATCTCAGAGTTGGGTGCAAACATGCCCTTTCAGACAACCTTTCAAAGCAGGGCCACTCCTTGCCCTGGATCAGCCTCCAGGCAGAGCAGATTGTTTTCACCTTATCTTGGAAAAAAACTTTCCAGTGGGAGGCTGTCAGTGGGGACTCAGGATGAATCCTGCAGAGCATGATGCAACCCAGGTCACACATTGAGCCAAAAGGGTGCCAGAAAAACGAAGTAACCATAAAAAAAAACAACAACACAAACAAAGCAGCCCAGCAATAGAATTAATTACACATTCTGGTTCAGTTATCCTGGGAACAAACAGCTTTTCACCATCAACATCACCATGTAACACAACCACTGTCTTTTTAATCCCAGTTCTATAGAAAGAGCCAGTAGATTAGGACAGCACAAATCTGCTACCAAATATCCCAAAAGAGTAAAAATGTCGTGTCCACTGTTCTTTAAAGCCAAAGAGCAAGTTTTAAAGGTGATCAACAGCTACAGTGTGCCCAATCCCCTTGAACCTAAGCGGTAGTCAGTCTCCCATTTTGTTTCCATTTACTTCAAAATTATGAAATTTATATGGAAAGAGAAGACTAGAAAAAAATATTGCCAGTTTGTTGTAGAAATTCAGGGAAGCAATGTATGTTAATTGCTAAGTAAGATGTTAATGTTAATTAATAAGTAAGAATTATAAATAATGGGGTTTTTTTAAAAAAAAGCTTTTGAAAATGGATTTAGACTAGGAGGTCATTTAGGTGATAGCCAAAACAGAGACTCCAAAATTTCTAACCTGGGAAAAGCAGATCAAATTTTGACATGAGGAATCCATCTGTGGCTTTGATTATCTTAAGTCTTTTTCTTTTTTACAAAAGGGAAATTGTTTAAGAGCAGTGTTTCTCATTAAAAAAAAAGGAATTATATCACTGCTTAGAGTCTCAGGCTCTTTATGTGAAAAAGCATGGAACCATGCAGTAAGTTTGTGTTCCCAAGTAACCACCTAGTTAAAAAGACAACATTGGAAAGAAACTAATGAAATTCCAAGGTATTCTAGGATGGCTGTTTTATTCTGATCAGTGCTAGATTGCACTATTGACCAAGTGTCAGACACTGAGCAATCCAGTGATTGAATAAAAGTGGATACATAATCGGAGCAGAGAACTTTGCCAGGACCAGCTCTGTTCCTTTTCCTGTAATACCAAAAGAAACCTCCTCACATTCCCCTTTTCCCTCTCTTTGCCATCCACACCCTCATTCTCCTGTAAAGTGCAAATACATTTTCATTCACCTCCTCCTGTTCTCCCCCTGCTGCCCCCAGAAAAAATAATGCAACGTGCCTTAGCTGGAGACACTGATGAAATGTTGGAGGCCAGATATTAATCTGTTATCTGTTCTGTAGGTGTGAGATGTGATGAGGATGACAGAGGATCCTGCTCTGCAGGCCTTAAGTAGTTTGAGCCAAAGATATTTAGATCTGTCTTTGGACACTGCAAATCAGTTATTATGGGAGGGGGAGAGCCCTTGGGGAACCTACCTTGAACCATATTTCAAATGCCAGGGGACTTGCATGAAAATTGGGTAATGAATGAAATTCTGATTGCAGAAAAATCGCTTAGGGACGTGCCTGCTGTTGCATGCCACTGCTCACTATGTAAACCCTAAATGCTTAATGATGTAAACTTTTGTACTGCAGATTTTGTAATGCATTCTCTCCCTCAAACCGCTTTTTCCTCTTGGGCAAGGGGGGTGTCGGTTGGAATACTAGTTTTGTCCGCTGGAAAAGGATGAATAATTCAGCAGCTGCTGTGATGGTTTAATAGCACACAAGACCAGGTGTGAAGGAAGCAAACTTTCTCACTGGGATGTCAGAGTTACCCTCACAGAGAAGCAACAGCATGTCTGGAGCTAAGCTGTTGCCAGGTCTTAAGTAAATATATTTACTTCCCAAGAAGAGATGTCTCTGTCATTTCACCTAGAATTTATCCTGCAGTTCTTTTTCAGGATTTAGTTCCAGTGGAAGGAATTTCTTATCAAAGGCAGAAAGACTGGACCCTACCCTTCCTCAACCCATGAGCTTAAACCTCAAGATCCATCTGGGGCATTGCCTTTTTGCAAGGGCTTTTGCAATGGAGATATTGAGGGTTCTTTTACCATTGCCCATGCTGAATGTCTGGGTTCCTGCAGCTGAATATCAGCCACCCCAGCCCTACAGAGCTTCCTATCCATGCAGAGCTGAGCCTTCTCTGTGGCTCAGTGACATCCACTCACCTTTCCAGCTGCAGGCTGAAAGACAAAAATACACTTTCACCTTGCTCTCTTACTCTATTATGTATTATCACAGGTGTGGAGATGGAGAAGTGAAGCAGGGGAAGGGTAAAATTGGAAATTTGAGCAGCTCTGAAGAAATAAATGAAAAATTTAAAAATCTAGGAGGAAAAGGGGACAGTTTTCCATACTGGCAAGTGGCACAGAACTCAGATGGAGTAGCATGACAACTTTTACTGATCATTATTTGATATTAAATTAATCTGTTTCCTAAACTAAACCATTAACAGCTGAAGGTTTGATTAAGAAGAATTCCATGTTCCTAGCTACATTTCTCAGTATGAAGGAAAAGATGTTTTATGAAAAGGAACCTGTCCTCATTTTTTAGGCAGTTCTAGCTTTCATATTCAAATGCATAATGGAGACTTATTTCCCACATAAAACAATTTTTTCTTCCAAGCCTATTTCACTGACCAGGCACATAAAAAGTTGCATTGTGGGCTTTTTGTTCATTCGGTTTTGTTTTGATGAATAAATATATGATCTCTCTTTTACAGACTGAAAAACTGTGTGTAAAATTGAAGCCATCTGCCTCAGACAATGACAGGAATGTTGGCTAGAGAGCAATACCTGTTGCCCAAATCTGTTGCTAAATTGCTAGTCCCCAGCAATTTACTCTGTATGCCAACAATTTTATTTACCAGTATATCTTTTTATCCAGCACCCAGAGTAAAAGACTTGTGGTCATTTCAGTGGCATGCTAACCCTGAAACGGCAAGAAATACCTAAGGAAAAAAGCAAAATACTTGATGTCTTTAATTCAGGAAATAAAAATACACTGATATTAGAAAGACTGTTCAATCAGGATAATTCCAGTTCCTAGGGCCTGTATTTCCCATCATTGCTTGAGACACAGGCATGGAAACAGTAGATTTCTTTTTGCTGTCACTAACAGATGAATTAAGGTGAATCATAAGAAAAGAACAGGTACACATTTATCTGAACTTGTGAAAAGATCAGATTCCCTGCATTATCACTCACTGTGTGTTCACTTTGAGGATATGTGAGCAAGTGAATTCCCATGGCAAGAATGTCACCAAAAACAAGCTTTAAATACGAACTGAGACAGTTAAGAAAAGTATCCAGAGTATTGAGTGCCAGTACTTAGAGCTGACAGATAACTGTAATCTAACATTAGCACAACTACAATCAGCGAACCAGAATTTTTTTTCTGCATTATTTTTTTTTCCATTTGATTACATGACAAGTATTCATTTTCATGTCTCTACCAGATCTGCACAGAATTAACCCCATATTTCAAGGTAATGTTGTTTTATTTGATTTTTGTTATTGCATATGTTATCCGTTAAGTATTGGTATTGTATGTTATGGTTACAGGCCCTTAAGTATTTCTAAATACAATAGATCAGCTTACACTCCTGGGAAGCCAAATATGTCTGGGAATGTAGAGAAGAAAACAATGGATGGGGGGAATTGTAATGTGGCAAAGATTGCAGCGTTGCTACTGGTGGTGTCTCCTAACATGGATGGATACAGGGACTTTTGTTCTAAAGTGCAGTAACTATACATCCAGCTAAAATAAATTTTACCATGTATTTGGTTTTGGTTATATTGATGGAGCTCAGCCAGGAACATCCACAGAAATAATTTATTTCTTCCACTAGTGATGAGGAGCATCATAGAATTGGAGAATCACAAGATGGTTTGGGTTAGAAGGGACCTTAAATATCATCTTGTTACAACAATGGCAGGGACACTTCCACTATCCCAGGCTGCTCAGAGCCCCATCCAGCCTGATCTTGGGCACCTCCAGGGATGGGATGTCCACAGCTTCTCTGGGCACCTGTACCAGTGCCTAACCATCCTCACAGTAACGAATTTCTTCCTAATATGCAACCTAAACCTGCCCTCTTTCAGTCTGAAGCCATTCCCCCCTAGTCCTTTCACTACAGGACCTTGTCAAGAGTCTCTCTCCATTTTTTTTGTAGGCTCCCTTCAGGTACTACAAGGCTGCAGTTAGATCATACCAAAGACAATATCTATAGGTATATGAAAACAGTAAATGTAAACCTATTTTCTGATTTGTTATTAAAATGTTATCACCTTTATTTAGCCCTCCAGAATATTTTCCACTGTGAGCCCCTACCAAATTAATTGTGTGACTTGACTGGAGATATGAATCCACTAATTTTTTATTTCATGATAGGGCAACATGTAAACTAACATTTAAACATATTTGTTGTATATATGCACTTGCACGTTATCCCAGAAAACAAGAAAGAACAGTGAGAAATATAATGGGTCCAACAAAAGTTGAATGAAAAAACTGAGGTTTTAATGGCAAGTTTCAGAGGCATTGCACTAAAAGTAAATATTTTTTTAGGGGGGAAAAGGAATAACAAAACAGGCAAGAAAAGATATATCTCAGAAGTGAGCCTTTAATTAGGTACATAGGGGAAGGTTGAATATCAATTTAAGCTTTAATGTGTCTCTCCACCAAAGAGTAACCAATCTCTTTGTATGGGTGTTCAAGGGCAAACATCTAATTTCTACTGGTGTCAAGGACAGGCAAAAATCTCAACATCCCTCTGCAATAAGTGTTTTCTGCATAGACACAAGTACCACCAGGTCCATGGGAGTGACTCCATGTGTCACAGACTGCCTAATGGGCTGATGCCAACAACCTTTTCCACTCTATCAGCACTGCCCTCACAAACCCAAGCGAATCTTTTAACGCGCACCTGCCTCAGTTTCCCCACCTCCAGAAGAGTGGCAATGCTTATCACAGCAAAGCAACGACACCAGGCTGCTGTCACGTCTGAGAGTGGCGCAGAGATCCCTGAATATGTGCTAACTTGGCACAAAAAGTGTGTATTTACAAATGAAGATGTGCTCCATTGTTATGAATATTGTGTATTACAGGCTGCTTGCATTATCAATTTAAGGTGCACGAAGATTCAATCAAAGCTGTTTAAGACCTTGAAAGAGAAGCTGCTCTGTGTACATCCTGATAGGCCAAGTGTTGATTCAGCCTACAGGCACGCACAAATAATATCTCCAGTCATTAGGGTCTAGCTTTTTTAAAAAGCAGTTTTCAAACTTTGAAAAACCCTTTCTATGTGTGATCTGTGAGTTGCCTTCTACATTGGGAGCTGATAAAATGCAGGAATGTTCACATTCATGAGACAATAGCTCTGACTGAATGCTGTAAAATGAAATAGTCTCTTTCAGTTTTTCCTTTCAAAAGGAAAATTGCATAAATAATACATTTGGGCCTTGCAATACAAAACAAGCACAATAGCTACTTTACAGCTTTCATCAAAATGAAGGCCATCTTTTTCATTTATATTATGAAACTGGTAATACAATATCATCATCTCTGATTGGCTGAAATCACCTAGACGGTGAGCTCTCCTTTCCAGATAATGCCACTCACTCCCTATGTCAATGGAATGTGTAATGGTGGGACATATAAGACAAATTTTTTGTCATTGGTTAGCAATGAAGCTTAAAAAAAAGTAATAAAGGAGATTTATTGAGGAATAAGCAAAGCTTCCCAGTGAAAAAATGTAAGACAATATCTGAAATGTTTCTGTATTCCCTGTCAATATTTTGCTTCCACATTTGTGTTCCTCTGCATCCTTAATGTGCTCTCTTTCAAAGGGGAGAGAATATGCAATGATGGAAAGGGCAGCTTAGTTTCAGAAAAGAGGTGATAGAAGGTGAAATTTTTAATTTCCATGTTAATATTAGATAGATGTCGCTGCACCAGACAGAAAAAAACCAAAATCCAAAACAATAACCAAAAAAACAAAAAACTCAACCAACAATGACAAAAAAAAAACCCCAAAAACACAACAAACCACAAATCCAACCTAACCAAAGCCCAAAATATTTAGGAGGTGGGCAGGTGGTAGAGCTGTAGTTTGTGCTGTATCCCCACCACCATCCAGAGGGATGCTTGACCTGCTCTCCATTCTCAGCCAAAGCTCCTTCTCTGACAGCTGCCTTTGCCTTTCCCACTCTCTCTGTTCCTTTCCTTTCATTTATTGACCTCAGCCTTGGAGTAAAACCTGACACTGAACCAAACATGGAGATGACTAATCACACAAATCTATTCACAGCCATCCTTAGGGAATTCTCAAGCCCTCATAGTTGCAGTTATTTTGCGTGTCCCTACCTCTTTCCCATATCACGAGAGAGTATGACATTATGTCTGGGTAAGGAATGATATTTTCTTTCATGTGATCATCACTATACCCTTCATTTTCTCTCTCCATTGCAGTGGCATTCTTGATTTCTCAGATGTATTCACAAATTGCACATCCTGGGCTGATTTTTCTCCCTCATGGTGGCCTTTCAGAATAGGATGTGCACCCAGAATAAAAACCAAAGTAGAAATATACCAACAGTTTAGGTAGCAGCTGGGACAGACACTTTGCAGAGCCACTTCTTATACTGCAGAGAACATGTTGGTATTTGCTGACAATTTTAGTTCTGGTCTACCCCTGCCCACAAAGCATTCCACTGGAACCAGGAGTAAACTAATTGCTAAAGATGCTGGCTTTAACATGCATCAGATACAGAGAACATTTCATCAGCCTTTCCCAGACAGTTCTCTGCTGAAGCCACACATCTAAATGTCATGGAAGTAGCAAACCCAGCTCAGAATGAGCAATGTTTTGTTCTTGGTGTGGACATTTCAGTCCATCTTGCTGTATGTTTGCTTCCTAAGTCAGGCTGGCATATGCAGAGCTGCCTTTGGGAGCCCCTGGGTTTTGTCCAAGGTCTTTGACTGCACCTCATTAGGACCTTGAAAGGATTCACTGTGCTAAGGCATCCCACTGGTCTATTTAGAGACCAGCACAATGTGCTGAGTTAAAAACAAGACCTACCTGACCTGTGTGACACAGCAATTCCTTGAGAATAATTTCTCCATTACTGTGCCTTGACTTTTCCTGCTGGAAAATGAAAGT
Source organism: Zonotrichia leucophrys gambelii (assembly GCF_028769735.1). Classification (NCBI taxonomy): domain Eukaryota; kingdom Metazoa; phylum Chordata; class Aves; order Passeriformes; family Passerellidae; genus Zonotrichia; species Zonotrichia leucophrys. Next base: position 2,983,135 of record NC_088170.1, read on the forward strand.
TGGCTGCTCTGTGAGTGTTTTGAGCATGACTTGCCATTTTTATTGATGGCATTAGGCCAGATATTGTTTAACTAAACCCCAGTTGTGTTTGAGACAGGAGAGTGTGCTACTAAACTTCCATGGTTAGTGCAAACCCTACCGAGGGCTCTGTTCCTCCTGCACTTAATCACTCTCTCATTGATTTACAATTCTATTTTCTGCAAGGACAGACTTCCCTTGTTCTGTTTATTGAATTCAACAGTAAGGGTTCATAATCCTTTTCCTTTCTCATTTTAACATTAGAGAGAGTGGAAGCTTCTCACTTTCAAGCTGGGAGCTTTCGGTTCCATACCTAAATGCAGCTAGAGCAGAAATTCCAGCCTTAACTTTTTAAATTCTATTTCCCCCACCAGATGAAGAAATCCCAAATCTTCCATGCAGGCACTAAATCCAGGCATTCTAAACCCACATCTGTAAATTGAACATTGACACATTTCTTCTGAGCAAAACTGCAGCTATTAGATGTTATTTGAATGCCAAGGTCAACCATTAAAATTATTCCCTCTCCCACATCATTATAATATTGTACTACAAATGTCATCAGGATGGTGACATGGATTGTGAGACTATAACATTAATTTTCAGCTGGTTTGCAATTATACTTCTTTCACTGTGAAAGTGTTAGCTCTGATTTGATAAAGAATAATGCTGTGTCAGTACCTGGGAAGGAGAATTGCAGAGGCAAGATCCCAGGTGCTGGGAACTCACCAGAACTACTTCCCTTGAAAAAAATCACCTTAGTCCAGGTCAAATACCAACATGTGTCTGTTGAGGTATAGAACTAAAATATACATGATCAAATAGCCCATTTCACAAAAGGTACTTGCAGCACATTTCTGGTTCTGTAGATATTTCTCCTCTACCTCATTGGACACAGCATTCTTCACTCTTTTTGTACCAACCCCTAGAACAGTGCTGAGGCAAAATATCCTGCCTCCCTTTGCCCTCACTTTCTCTCTGTCCTGATGTAGAGACCACAGGTATTTCACAGCGAGCTTTAGTCACTTCTGCTCATCCAAAAGTCCTTTAAAGGTTCACTCTTAGCAAGAGTCTTACAATAAACTACCAACTATTCCAGTTGAGACAGCCATGATAGACAGAGCATTACACACAATTTCAGAAGACTTTAAGCACTTTCCCATACAGAGTAACACCTTACCTCATCAGAAGGCTTCAGGCATCTCCCCACACACAGTAACACCATTCCACTCCAGCAGGCTGCAGCATTGACCCTCCTTGCCCTCCAGCCCAGCCTTTTATGCCCTGCTGCTGATGCCCTGCACCTGTGTGCCCTTTGTGCCATTCCCTTCAATGCTGCTCACCTGTGTGCACAGCTGGGGCCAACTGGGGATGTGATTGGGCACAGCCCACCCCAATCACCACCTGATCTACAACCAGCAGAGAGGGAGTTGATTTGGAGAAATTAATGCCCTTGAGGAAAACAAAAAAAAGTCTTTGAAGATATGTTTTAAACAGTATCTGGGCACAGGAGGCTTAAATCATGTTAAATGTGGACTTGTCCATTCTGCTTGATGTCAAACAAAACCCCTTTTTTTCCTTAACACTATACTTATGGGTATAGAAACGTGATGGCTAGGGCTCTGTTTAGCTTGAGACAAGAGGACTCCTTGATTCAAGGACTTACCTGTTGCATTTAGATAAAACCTTACAGAGGGAAGGCCTTGTAAAGTCATGGCTCTGAGCTGCTACTTGGGCTAAGCAGAAAAGGACTGTGGGAAAGTGACTCAGCTGAATGAGAGGTAAAAAACCAAGTGATGCAACCATTTTGTGCTCACTTTGTAGTTTATGGTGGTTAGCTGAATTATGTTTGTTATGGTTTAAAAGTATATAACAGATAACAGGCTAACTGCTTTAAAAAGCTGGGTTTTTACAATGAAGGGGCTCTCCTTTGCACCTGCCTGGAGATCCTATGTCACTACAGACCCTCATCTCACAGTAACCTTGAAATGAAGTGATGAAGTTCAGTGTGGAGGGTGAGCACTTCATTCCTAGTGAGGGAAGTGGTTTTGCATTCAGCTGCACAAGCAGTCGTGTGAAAACCTCTTCTTTCTCAAAAAATCTTTTCTTGTTTACACAACCCATGGCACCATTACCACTCCCTGCTAGTGCTAACTCTGAAAAGGGAAACTGCAGGGCAATAGTGAAATACACTTCCTACTTATGTACCCTATGAGCTCTCTGGGGTTTTGATTGCATCCTTTACTACTGCTTTTTTACATCCTACTACTGCTGTTACTTACTCAATCACCACCTCCTAATCATCCTGAAATAATGATAATATTAACAGCAATTAACCAGCTCTCCTCTAAAAATACACTATTTGATTGTGTAACAGCTAGGAGATGTGAAGACAAATAACTTAATTACTCTGCACTTGATCTTTTCATATCTCAGCACCGTCCTTTCCTCAGGGAGAGGCCAGAGCTTGAGGAAATATGGTACAAAAAATATTCTTAGCATTAGCCTATGAAAATCCTGGTGAGTGGGCATTGATAGCAAGCAGTCAGCTCACAGAGAAAACAAATTGTGTCTCAGCAGAACAAAACTGAATGCATGTAGAAAAACAGTAGCTCCTGAAATGCACAATAAATTGTACCGTGAACCCTCCAGCCTTTAAACAAGCCTGTAACATAATAAATCTTCTGTTACTCCTTGTTTCAAAGGTTCTCAACTCTTCTACTCACATTTGGAGGTAGTACCTAAAGAGCATTTTAGGGTACAAGTTACCAGCAGGTGAGGTCCAGGTTCATCTCAGGCTCAAAGTAAAAGCCAACAAATTGTGCCACATCTCTGCTTGCACAACTGTCTTGGAAAAAGAGCTACAAAGCACTGCAGGGGCACGGAGAAAGTAACCCCAACCCAGGGTAAGGGAAAGGGAGAGGAGGAGTTGGCAGGGACCCCAGAGAGCAGGCAGGGATTCCTGGAGGCTCTTGGGCAGTGGTTAGGTGACCAAGAGGTGATGCAGCAGCAGATGTTCAGGGAGAAGTCAAAAGGTAAGAGGATGCAAGTGAGACTTGGCATCGAAAGGTGCAAGCCACTGACCCAACATAGAACTGTCTTTCAAATTTTTTTTTCTCAGTCTCTTTAGTGGACTTACAATTTGCAGCTTTCTTCAACTTTTTAATTCCAAATATTCAAGTTTCTAGTTTAATAGGCAAACCAGACAAACCCTCATCTAACAAGATAAAAGCCTTTTGTCCTCAACCACCACTCCAAACAAGTCATCAGAGTACAAAAACTTGTTGCTTTAATTAAAAGTATAGAAGGCATTATGCTTTCTCCTTAAGCTCAATTAGCTGGCTCATTCAATTGATAAAGATATTTAATTCCTTTCCATAGCCCCATGGATAGCCTTGAGTTTTTTACCTCCATGCTCTCTGTCTTAGCCTTATTGGTAAACCTGAGTGGCCAGGAGGTTAGACTTCCACCTTAGAGGAGCTTCATTCACTTTTACTGCTGAAGGTCAGCTATCAGAGACCTCAGAGCAGCAGGCACATCTCAGGACCCAAAGGTGGGAGGGAAAGCATCCAGGCCTTCCAAACCCAACCAGACAACACAAACTGATTGCAATCTATCCCACAATCCCTGTGCTTTCCTTTGTCCAACTGCTCAGAGGTGATAAAGGGTCTCTGGAAGAATGCCTTCAATGCAGACATCATTCATTTCTTCTCAAAGAGATACTGAGGATGTCCATTAAACGCCCATCCCTAGTTCTGCAAATTGTGGGTCCTTCAATCTGGGATACTTGCTCTCAAAGCCTCTGAGAATTTCCAGATATAAAATTCAGTCAGAATATTTTGTCTATCTCCTCATCTCTGCCCTAAATTCCTATAAAGTAAGTGGCTTTTGACTATAAACCTGTTTTTAGCTGGTGTATTTTCTAGCATATATTTTTACACCTAAAATACACATAAATTTTATTGGAATTGTGTTTGCTGGACAGAGAGATCATTATTACCCATGCTGATGATCACCTCACATAAATCTGGGTGCCCAGGAAACCACTGAAGCCAGTGCCCAGAAACCAGTTCAGAGCAGGAGCCCAAACTTAGTGTTCACCCTTTTGTGCATCCTCCAGGGCTCCTTGACTCCAGAGAGTGCCCAGAGAGTAATTTGGGAAAATTAAAATGAGCAAAAGCTCATTTTAAAAATATAAAAAAGAATCTGTTGAAATTCTGATACCAAACCCCATCCATGTCATTTCATAAAGCCACTTTAACCCCTGGATCACCTGTACCAGCTTCACCTAAGCAGCCACAGGTTCACTTTCATCCCTGTTTTCATCTAAATGTGTAGGTTGGACAACAAAGATAAGAGACAGATAAAGACACAGGTAAATAATTGCCATTGTTAACCATCTGAAACCAAATTGGGCTAAATTTCTTGGAGACTCTATATGTGGTTATTTTGTGGGCAATAATATGGAGCTTTGTCTATTTTTGGCCTTTGCTCTCATAATCTTCCAGACACTTTGGAGATGTCTGTCACCATGTCAAAGGCAAAAAAGACTCTGCCTTTCAAGCCAATGCTCACATGTGCTATCATAACAGATCAAATAGAAGACCATGGAAATAGTGGGGAGGTGCCCATAAATACAAGATTTTGGGGGGAAAAAAGATAGAAGGCATTTACTGGAAACGGGCATAATATATTTCCATTTACCCATGTTTAAATCAGAACATCACTTAATCCAAACTAATTCTGAAAATACCATATATTCTCTGCTCACTTTGCTGTTTTTGCTATGGGTGGCTGAAAATGTTTCACTGACACTTCCAGGTGAAACCACGTGGCCATTTGACTTCAGTGTTTTTACATAAAACCCTCCTCATTTTCTGTTTGGGGATCAATACATCAGCCATCTCCAACAGCAGCCCACAGAAAAGATTGGAGAGCAGCTTGTACATCAAAAGCTAAGTATGAAAAAAAATTAACAAGGAAGAAATTAAATTATTAAAACTCAGCAGTATTTTCCCCAAAATATTTCATCATAATACTTCACTCTATCTTGCTGCTCTAGACCGCAAAGCACGTTGCACAGGATGATAAATTACATTATCTTCATTTTACAGATGGGAAACTGAGGCAAAGGAAAGCAAATAGACTTTCTCAATGAATTGATAATAGGAAACTTATTTTCTGACTCTCAGTCTGGCAGTCTATTCAGTAGACTATCCTGTCTTTAATTCCTATTTGAAAAGGGTGAAAGAAATAAATGTGCTGTTATGTTAGCTTTTGCAAATCCATTTTCCCTTAGCACCAAGACAAAAAAAAAAAAGCAAGAGTCAAATGCTTAAAATAGTTAAAAATATTAAAGCACACAATAAGACTATTTAGTTGCATTTACAACTGGCAGAAGACTCTGACATCCTATTTTTATTTCATATTTTTTATAGCTAAAGATTTCATTGTACTACCTGAAAATCATGGTAGTTTGCCGACAAGCTTGCAGCTTCAAGTGCTCATTTTCAAGCCAACTGTATTTGAAAACAATGTTTGGCACTGAAAATAAGCAGAGATATAAGAAAAATATTAAAATCGCTATGGGAGTGACAGGAAAAAATGGAGTGAGACAGATTCCTCCAGCCTGATCCTTTATGATTCTTTTCTAGTTATTGAGTATATAAATTTCAATCCCCTAGTACAGCTGAGGGGGGAGAAAAATACATGATTATCATATCACTCAAAGCTGCATAACTTTAAAATCAGCTCCAATATAAATTCACTCTCTATAAAATGACTTTTAATATTCTTTTTCTTAACATAAGTATTAAATTTTGTATGATTAAAAATTTATTTACTCTCTCTTCCTTAATTTAGATTTTTATTTGTTATCATTGCCATTCCCATCTGATCTGAACAAAATCTCTCTGTGCTTTATGGCAAGAGTGTACCACTACCTGTGATACATCTCTGGGCTTTGAAAGCTAAGCCTTAAAGCAAATTAAAAGTGACCACTCCAACCTCAGACAACGTGAATTATGCTGCTTTTTCACAAAGAGAGAAAGGGGAGAAGGCAAGGGAAGTGAGAATCCTTTTCCTACAATAAGAGCCTGTTACCTAATTTACATTGTGACCCACTGGAATTTTGTCATATTAACTCACCCTCTTCTTTTATAGCTCACAGGGTCTGAATGTGTCACAAGAAAAGTAAATAAAACAAAATAAAGTTAATATCATACAGAATTCTGTTCACTCAGAACATCACACCTGAATACTCTTCTCTCCAAGAGAAGGTAGCTCAGCCTGTGCCTGTACCAATTACAAAAAGAAGTCTAAAAAATCCTAGAAACCTAAAAACTGATCTGTGATAAAATATATTCAAGTAAATGCTGGTAGGAACATGGCCATAACCACCAGTGAACCAATATCCTTTACAGTCCATGAGAGTTGTTTTGGGAAATGACTTGGGGGCCTTGTCAGTATTTGTATTTATCTACTTCTTTTGTGAATGACTTTTCCAGTCATTCACTCTTAACTTGAATTTTTTGTGCATGTTTTTCAGTGGAATATAAGGGAATAGAAGGAGTGAATCATTATTTTAATCTAGGAGCTGTTCACTCAAAAGGCGTGTAAATGAGGTGGTTTAATTGTTTCATATTCCTGCTCTCCCTGCCCTACACACATTCACACACCACACCACCTATTGCAAATTATATATGTTCCAGAAAAAAAACATAAGAAAACTCATATTGGAATATGTCTTTCTGATCCACCAGCAGTCTCCCAAGCAGAGAAAACCATGGCATTTCCTAGGAAAAGCATCCCACAAGCTCCCACTTCCCACATGCATGGTATTTCCACAGCACACGGGTGGTGTGGACTCTCTCTCCATGGACTGTCCTAATAGAATCCTGAATGCACATCAGCTTTTACTGTCTGCCACACACTGCAGTAATTTTCACCAAATTTTTTCAGCTGTGAAAAAGCGCCCATAAAAATTTTCCTGGCTATAGAAATTCACCCAGGTGGCTGCTCCAGGTTCCATCAGTGCAGCCTGGAGGGAGCAGCGTGCCTGGCTGGCACATCCCTGGCCTTCTGCTCCCTTTCACAGCTTACCATGAAAGATTTAAACATGCCCAATAGAAAAGTCAGATTTTGAAATACTCAGCTCCTGCTCTGAATGGAATAGCTTTTCTCTGCACATCAGGGAATGGGTCCACACTAAAAAGAGCCAAGGATGCCTCTCCTGGAGCAGCAGCTCGCTCAAGTCCCAATAAAGACCATCAAGAAAAGCCCAATTTGAAGTCAATGTCCACATTTTCACCTTAATATAAGCTGATTTTGGCTTACTGTCTCTATGTACAAGTAATATCAGATTTGTCATGGAGTCTTTATAGAAGATATATTTAAGCCCTCTAAACTGCATGAAAAACCCAAGGATTATTTTTAAGAGCTATGCTCTTTTTCTTTCACTGATCACTGTTAGAGAAAATCATAAAGGCTGAACCATTCTTGCCAGCTTTATTGTTTGCATATATTTCAAATAAAACTTTTATTCTGTTTAAAAACACTTTGATGTTGCTTTACATGCATCTTTCTTCCTTTGTAAGAATGTTATAAGAAATTACTTTGAGAAACACACACACAAGTGTGCAATATCAACATTACTTTAATGTGTGAAGGATGCTCCTGAAGAAGGTGCAAAGGAACAATTCCCCTCCAGCCCTTAAAATGTGGTTAAAATATTAATTAAAGATGATAATTAGTCAAATTGTTTAACAGTCCAAGTGTTTGTCTGCATCCAACCCAACAGAAGATGCTTTTATTTTGTGGTCCTTAGTTTTAAACCAATTAAGTGCGCAGGGCTCTTTTGAGGAAGATATTCACAATTTTAGGTATGCCACAATTAGATAATAATCCACTCCCATTGTTCAAAAATCCTTAGGTTATTCAGGCCATCCTGCATGCTCTTTATATTCAACAAATAATACACAGTCTGTGTATCAGACACTGGATTACAGCCTTCCAGTGCCTGGAGGGAACCAGCAAAAATATGGGAAATACTTTTTACAGGATCATGTAGTGGCAGGACAAGGGGGAATAGCTCCAAACTGAAAGAGTATAGGTTCAGATTAGATTTTAGGGAAAATTTCTTTACTGTGCTGTCTTGGACAGTGGACAAATGTCATAAATTACATTTCAAAGAAATAATATTCCAAAGGCAACGTTCTCTCCTGATTTAAAGTGGGGTGGAGATAGGGGTGTGTGGAATTCAAGGCAAAGCATAATGAGGGGCTGTAGGAAAGAATCTGCGTCATTGTGGTGAAACACTGAGGGAATGAGGTGACCTTAAAATGCCCTTGGAAAGGGCCAAGAGCAAGGAAAATTCTCTAGGAAGGAACCAGATATTGAGCTGCAGGATTTGAGACTACACTGGATGGGATCTGAAGGGACTAAGGGTAAAACTACTGTGAAATTTCTGCTTCTCTGCACACAGGGCCCAAAAAGGTGTGTGCAGTCAGCTGCTGGATTACACAGTCACCACCAGGAGCCTAAAGTGCACTGCACATGGCACTCATGCCATGATCTATTTCTTGATCATAGGCAAATGTGTAAATGGAGCTATTTTCACAATGAATTAAAAAATTACAATATAATAGCAAAACAGGTCAAGCAGAGGAATTTTAAAAATAATTACAGTGTGATATTAAATACTTCATTCTTTTACCAGAGTAGGGTGAGATGACAGATAGGAGATGAAATTTTAAAGTTCAGTCTGTCTATCTACCCAGAGCAGCTCTCTCGGCATTTACACCATGGTCATCACTTCTCTATCTGAGGAGCTATCAGAGCACTTGTGAACTGGGGAGTTAAAAGAAAAGACCTCTTTTTATCTCAAAGGTCATGTGGATGCTATAAAAATACAGATATGCCGTTCTATAAAATCTTGCAGGCCAAAAGGTACATCTATTAAAACAAAACACGTGTGCAGATCAGTGTTTCCCTGCTCCAGCCTTCCTGCAGGGACACAACTGAGTTGTACAGAATATGGGTCCCATTACTGAGGAAGAAGCAGCTAAATCTATTAATTTATTAATTTAATAATTTAATAATTTCAGTTCATTGATTTCATATTTTATTTATTTTTATTACTACTATTCGTTAATTTCAGTTACTTTATTTATTTCATATTTTATTTATTTATTTATTACTACTATTCATGCTGCTCTGCTGGTTCAGTTTAAGATATGCAAATAATAGAGAATGTCCTGTCAGGGAAAGTTGATTTGTTTCTTGTCCTTAATGGGACACCCAGAGAAATTCAGGCAGCAGCAGTTCCCCATCCCATGAAAAACAATCCCAGCAATAGGCTGTTGTACATGACTTGGGACAGCCTTGCAAAATTTCTCCTTTGAAATGCATCCAAACTATCACTGATGGTAAAAAGAATGGGAAGGGTCTTCTGTCTTTCATGAATCTGGTCAAATGAAGAAGGGAAAAGCAAGGGGAAGGCAAGAAAAGTATTTTTTAAATGCAAACATTACCCTCCTCTTTTATAATCTTTAGCAAACAGGCTTGACACTCAATAACCCAATTAGGTAAATGGAAATTTTTACTCAAATTATGGCTGTATAGTCAGGCATAGTGAGGAAGAAAGTGACAATGCAAATGGAGAAGGCATCAAGGAGATTTTGTTCCCTTTGTCGAAAGGTTTACAAGTCCCTAACAGAGACATGTTGAAAAACCTTAATTTAATCTTCCCCAATTGTTAAAAAGCATCTGTAAAGAAATTTATTTGAAACCAAGAACTTATGAGCAGAAATGAGCCCAGTTTTCAGAAATACTAAGATCCCATACTCTCACTTTTCAATCAAGCCTTAGGGAAGTTCATGATATGGGAAAACAAAATGTCCACACACGCACAGAGGGAAAAAAAAATAAAAAGCACTCTTGTGTTATGACATTAAATTCTAGGTCTAATGTTGTGCTGGGAATAGTTATTTACACTGCTGGCAAATTTCATATCAGAAATCCTGGTCCACTGAGAATACTCTCCCCAACACTCTTTCCCCCCCCAAAAAACCCTAAAACACTATGCATTTAAAATTACTCTTTTTTTTTATTTCTGTGTATGAAGTTTCATTAATTGTATTTGTGAATACCTACATATGTGTAGATTTACAGGTCTATGTATAGAAATCTGTGGCTATAAATCACATGTGATGAAGTGGAACTTCACATGCAGGCACAAACTGTGTGCTGTTGAGGCATTTGTGTTTATCCAAGTCCAATTCCTGTTGGTAACAAAGTAAAATCTCAGAGCGCTTATTTGTCTATTTACCTATGGATTTAGGTTCCCTACTTCTCATACTCAGACACTGTTGCCTAGATCAGGTAGCTGAGTCACAGAACCAAATAATTCTCAGAGATCAGGAAAGCAATATAAACTCGTGGTAATATCACAAGACAGGTTAAACATACATGATAGATTACAGTGACATACCCAAATACTGGGTTATGCAATAATACTTTTGGTAGCTAGGCAACTTTTAAAAATCCTTCTAGTTAATTAATTCAAAGTCACAGAGACTTACATTTCTAAGTAACTTAACTACTTGTGAAATGTTTCCTAGCCTAACTTGTCAAAATGCATGCCATAATAAACTTGAGCCAGTTTAAATCCTGAGGTGTCTTCCTGATGTTTAAACAGCTGACTGTTTCACTGCTACCTTTTCTAATTAAACTGTACGTTCTGAAAATAGCATTGTGACAAAACATGCTAATTGCTAATGTTTGAGTGACCTCCTGAGACTGGCCATATGTTAGGAAACACTGCTTAGCAGGGACTCGTTTGTGTGCCGGATTTGACAGAGGCATTATGGAAATGGAAAAGCCAAGTGTTCACTGCTCCTGGAATGGAAATAATTCTGGACTGTTCAGTGCACTTAAAAATATGGGTTCCATCTGCAAAAGCAGCCTGACTCCATTCCCACTGCAGTCAGTGACTGTAGGTCAATGCTCCATGCTTTGGAAAAACCTCGCTGTGACGATCACAAAGGATTCAGTTCCTAATGAGAAGTTCCCCTCTGAGCCCTAGTACAACTTGGATCAGTAACTCCATGGTCACACTGGTGCTCTCACACTTTGCAGGGCTCCAGTCTTTAAATAAGCACTAGCACAGTTAGTGACACTCTTCTGCTTTTCCTTGCTTCTACGTTTAGTTTCTTCACAATTCTATATTGTGCAGGATAAATATAGCAGGTACAATGATTATATCTAAAGTTCCAAATAATTCCAAAACTCCAGCAGTGTAAAATAAATGCAAATACCATTTTATTTGGTTTGTAAAGTAATTGTAAGTGTTTATTAGAGTAAAACACCAAGTATCTCAAGCCCCCTGGTAGCAAGTCACCATTCCCATACCTTACCTTGGAGCATCTTCATTGTTTTACATTCAGTAACTCTCTTTCATAGCAGTGTCCAGCAAAACCATGCAAGAGGTTCACTAATGTCATGAGAGAGAGCTTATTGCCATTGGAACAACTTTGCCCCTTTAATGTTCACAGTCTGAGCCTACAGATAATGCTTTTAATGTGAGCTGGGCATTTTTGGTGGTTACTGTACTTTGGAATCAGCAGAATAGTGTTTTGTGTTTAGCTCTATCCGGTTTTCTTCCACCTGCTGAAATGTCCATCCTCTTCTGGGTCTCCCACACACCCTCTCAAGGTATGTCAGCCAAAGTCCAAGCACTGCAGAAGTTTCAAAATTTATTCTATAAATGGAATTACATGCAAAATAATTGGACCCATAGAAGAATAATTATTTGCAAAAGCAAGCCAAAGGCATGGTCTTCACCAGCATTATTGCATCTATTCTTAATCAGTGCTAATATAACACTAAAAAAAAGGATGAGACAGAGTAGAGAGAAGAGCAGATTTGGGGGTACATAGGAAGGAAAGCAGCAGAGAAAAAGGAGAAGGAAAAGTGGAGGGGCTGTATGATATACATTAAGAGATTAAAAGGAAAAGCCATCGGTTGTTAGCATTCAACCCTAATATTATATTTTACCAAAGAGAGAACTAAAAGACATTAACTCATGTGTACTTTTTGATTTGTAAGTGTCATGCTAAGGGTTAGAAGATGAACAAGTAAAGGATAAATCTATTTGGAAACTTTTGTTTGAACTTCCTTAGCATGTCTTTGACAGCAAAGCCAGTCCTTATAAACTCTTCCTACAAGGACTTTAATAAGACATTTTAAAGATAAATGCTCACAAAATATTAGCACAGGGAAAAATTGGAATTTTTAATCATGAAAATTTTCACTGCAAATTTAATTCCAAAGCTTACAAGCATCTGTCTGACAAAAAATTCATTCCTGTGCCATAAGCAAATAGAAATAACTTGAAACCAAACTCAGTCATTTTTTCACAGGTTATCCATATTAAGACCATATGCTGAAACAGAGAGGTATGAAAGCTATGTGAAAATATGAATACACTTAGACTATGTACAAATAATAATCAGAAGGAAAGGTTAAATTTAAATAATTATTCATTGCAGCAAAATCAGTCCCTAACATGTTTCTGAAAAATATTTTTGGATTAAGTTCTATGATGATGAGCTTTAATTTCACCTTGCAAGTATAGTTTGATTTAGTTGTCAATAATTTTAGCTAGCCTCTTAACTAAAGTTGTGATGCTTAGAATCACAATTTTACTGCACTTTTGCATTTTTCACCTGAAATAAATGTATCCTTTCCTTTTAATCCCTCTTGCACATTGAGGTGTCCCATTTCTTCATTCTCAGAAAGAAAAATAAGCAAGGGAGATTTTTGTTCTTTCTACCTTGTTTCATTTCTATCAATATACTTCAGGTTTTTGGTTTCACAGAGGGTCTTGGGGGGCAGCCCAACTCCTGAAGGGCAGATTCAGAGATCACATCCTAAATTATGGTCATTGCTACAGAATTTAGTGAAGTGACCGTCGGGACTGCAAGTGTTCTCAGCAAGCAGTCTAAGCTTACTAGACTATTTTTCAGATTCAAACATGTATTAAAGTTTTTTATCAAGTATCAACTCTTCAGTGCCAGTTTCACACAATATCCAATACAGATGACCTTCCACCATAGATTATTTTGGTTTTTTTCCAGTGAAGGCAAGCTATCCCTCTGATTAACCTCTTCTCTTAGGAGATGTAGACACCCAACCAGTTCACAAATCCACCAGTCCTGTTTTCTAGACCTCTCCTGCCTAAGTCAGGATCTGAGCCAGTGTCCTTCTCATGTGTGTATCACCCCCACTGCAGACTCAACACCCTCCATTTGTAACTGAGCACTGTGAATATGACCATGGTTCTATCAGAAGGTCAATAATTTGGTTATCAGCTTTGGCTTAGGACTCTAAACCCTCATGCTCAAACTCCTTCCCAGACCTGAGATCCACTTTGCTGTGCATCCATGTCAATTGCTTCCCAGTTATGGCAACTGTCTTTCCCTCTGGCCTTGACTTTGTGCAAAGTTATTCCCTTTATATTCATGCAAAACACTGCTGTGGAGTCCATTATCTGAATTCTGCTCTTTTAGGACGGGACCACGTAATTTCTCTCGCTGTGCTCTTTGGTTCCTCCTTTCTGCTGTGTCAGACAGGAGCTGTTTGTTTTCCCCCTGCACTGTGATTTCTCTTTCACCACCAGGTCACAGTGCTCTTGTTCATAAACCACTTGTCACATTTCCAGACTGCCAGTGTATACTTTCTCTAATGGCCCATTATACACAGGTTTTGAAAGAGTTCTCCACACACGCCCACAAAGCCATGCCAATTACCTTCCCTATTTTAAGCTCTTCCCAAGGCACCCAAAAAACCTCTTGCTTCAACATTAAATTACCATGACCAGAGATTGTTTTCTCTCCTCTTTGCCCATCCCCACAGCTGTTGTGAGTTTGTGCAGTGTGTGTGTCCTGTGACCACAGCGCCCACGAGCTGCAGGGATGCTGAAAAAAGTCATCACCAAAAATAAAAACCTGTATGAAAAGTAAGGCAAGGGAGCAAGCCTCTTCCTTACACTGTTGGAACATAAAGGCAACAAGGAAAATGCTAACTTATCCTGTCATGCAAACACCAGAAACTCCAAAAACAATAGTAACCCATCAGACCCTACATGATTTCCCTCAAAGTCCTGCATGTGCTGGTCTTTTCCTGCTTTTCTCTGTGTTCTGTAAGCAGCTGGGACTTGAAATGAGAATGCAGGTTCATCTCTTTCAGCCGTGCAGATATCTCATCACCGCAGCATTACTCCGAGTAATGAAACACAGGCATTAATTCAGAGTGTTACTACCTCCCCCAGTCAGTCCAGAGGCACAAAGCAAAACTGCAAAATTTCTGCAGCGTGTATAATTTACAAGATGTTCTTAAATTAAGAAAAAAATATAAAAGCCTATCTTAATAGCAAGTGCAAGATCTGATGTCTGAGAAATATATTCTAGTCTGCTTCAAAATGTTGGCATTTTCAAGACAAGACCATTTAAAGGGCATAACCTAATGAATCATTAGCACCAAAGCCCATATAAATTAAAACTATAATAAGATGCTTTTAGAATCATCACCCCTCCTTTTTTTTTTCTGTCCACCCTTGTTATTTCACTTTCAGGGAATATCCAGAAGTACATTTACTTAAATGTCTCTTAAAAATGGCTCACTCTGATAGATTTGATGGACTCCATTTTTCTTCTGTCACAGGAAATAAATTGGACCTGGTGTTTTTAAAGAAGAAAAAATGTGTCAGATCAGATTCCTATTCTCAGTAGAAGGGGAAAGACATTTCTCTCATTATCAGGATCTACCCTAATTTCAGATTAGGTTTTACATGATATGCATGAATTCATATATTTACTTTCTTTCTACAGGTGTCTACATAAGGTAATAGCATCTGTGTTCACACATTGATATTTTTGTGAGGTTTTCTGAGAATTAAATAATCTAGAATATGTTCTTTTCAGGATTATATAAAGATTTTGTAATATTCAGGGTCATTTAAGGAATGGTCCAGGGGAAAAAAAAGGCAAAGCAAAACAAAACAAAAAAACCCACAAATATAAACAATCCTCAAATATTTTAGCTCTGACTGGTCTCACCTCTGGCCCAGCCTGCCTTTGTGGACAGGGAAAAAGCCACAGTTCCCAAATTCTCAGAGAACCCTGGGGGAAGGAAGACTTGACCACACTCCCAAAGGCAAGATTTGATCTGAGAAGGAGGAGAACTCATTTCAGACTTTGAAATCTTTCCTGAACTTTATGTACAACCCATCCACAGCAACTGACAAAGGATAGAATCTGTCCTCCAGTGTCTCACAGTACAATTTAATATGATGGAAATGCAAATTACTCTTTTCTGAATAAGCTCACATTGTTTTTTGGGGGGTTTTTTGACTCTCATATTCTTTTCCCCTACTCCCCAAAAGGAAAAGCAGTATCTCCTTAAACTTCTTCCTAAAACACAACCAAATCACTTTGAAGGATGGAGCCAAAGAAACCTGTTCTTGGGAAGTTTACCTGTAAAATCTTGCCAGCTGACCTGATTGAATTTCCTTATGTGATTCTGTGCAAATTAATTCTCTTTGATTTAACTGGCCTCTGGTTTTTTTTTGTTTTTTTTTTTTTTGTTTTTTTTTTTTTTTTTTAATTTTTTTTGCACACAGACAATTTTTGGGACTTTTTACCTTTGAAACACAGATGTCTGCAAAGGTGGAATAAAGCTAATCCTGGGACAGAATAAGCAGAATCAACAAAAAGAGCCTTAAATATTTGAGGTCACATGTCAAATATAGATATAATAGATGTAGTTTTACATTAAATTACATTACATTAAATTTCTACAGTGGTTGAACTGACAAAGCAGCAATCTGAGTATCCCACTCTGCTACCAGTGGTCAAAAGATGCCAATATTTGAGGTTTGGATCTAGAATGTGCTAGAGGTGGGGTGAGAAAACTGAGGGATTAAAAACAAAAAAAAGAAAAAAGAAAAAAAAAAGGAAAAAAGTCAATCCAATTTAGGAGTTCTAGTTCTAAGTAATTTAGTTGCTTTCAGAAACCCACCCACATGGAAAAACATGAAAATGAGCACCTATAGCCTGGGTGCTGGTACACCCACTTCACCAGACTGCTGTTAGTCATTTCTAGCAAAGCCTCTACAGCACAAGCCAGCATATGAGCCCAAATATTCCATTCTATTCTGTTTTCATCTTCTTACACATTACTGACAACTGAAAGGTGAAAGAAGTGCAAGCTAAATAGAGGTACTAATTAAAGGAAAATATTTTCATATTTGTTTTGATTTGGATGGTTTAAGTGGGATGAGCAGAAGCATGGACTGACTGTATGGAGAAAGGGGAGGGGACAATAAGGTTTCTTTATGAGAGATTTATCATTGATTCTTTAAATGAAACAACACTTAATTATGATAGGTTGGGAACAATCTTGCACTGGTGAAAAGAGGTGGATGGACAAATTAAAACATTCTGCTAATTTGTGGATTTTCCTGTTTAAAAAAAAAAAAAAAAAGTCAGAATGAGCTGTGCCATCTCTTTGAGATCATTTTCCACTAAGCAGTATTTCACAAATGTGAAATGTCCAGGGAATGTGGAATTCCACACAGTGTAACATCTCTCTCAGGATGCAGGCATCCGTCTCTCCCGCTCCCCTGCCAAGGGATGGGTCTCTAAAGCACTGCAAGGCTGCTGTGCCAAGGAGTAGCCCTCAGAATTTGGAGAGGCTGATCAGAACTATTTTAGTCAAAACCACAAATCATTTCATTTTCCCAAAAAAGGAAGAGAATTTCATAAAACTGATCTGGCAAGCAAGATCATGAGCCTAAGGAGAGCCCAATTAAACTCAACAGATTCTCTCTGATGTGGCAGCAAAGGGGAAGAAGCACTTAAAGGAAAACTGAATCATAAAATAAAAGATAATCTGTTCACTACACACAATTACAAGGAAGAGTAAATCATTACAAAAAAAGGCTTAAATATGTAATCTACTTCATTCATTTTTCTCCCAAGTATAAACAAAATGTCTTTATCCAAAGTTTTGAGGGCTTATAACTAATTAAAAATATTCATAACAAACAAAATTACTTGCTCAGTCCAAATAACTCCCTGCCCACATAAATCAAATCAGCCCAGAATCACAAAAAAATTCCCAGCTTGCCTCATGCTCTTCAACCCTCAGCAAAAGCTCAGCAAAAAATAGCTATGCAGCATGTTCTGAAAGTTAAATTTGGGCTATTTTGGACCTCAGGGAGAATAAATTCTGAAATCAAAGAATCTTCATGGAAACCCCCTATCACCATTTCCTTTCTATTAAGTGAGAAGCTCGATCATTTATGCATCTCTGCAGATGATATGCATGGTAATACACAGATCCCTAAAAAAATAGCCTGCTGAAAGGACCAGCTTTATAATAATGGGATAATTTCCAACAACTTTCACTCATCTTCGAGCAGCAAAGAGCAGAGGTGTAACATCCTACAGCCAGACAGTCACAGTCTGCACTAGAGTCAGCGTCTGAAGCATTTTAGGTGTAGGTCACACAAGTTTGGCAAACACCCAAGCATAAAATGGAAAAGGTGCATGTAGGGCTCAGCTGCCATCTTTTAGCTATGAGAGACTGAAAAACATCTTTTGGCTTGAGATGGGCACTGGGTCAGGTTTTTTCAGTGTTCTCAAGCTCCAAGGAAATTGGTACAATATTCAAATCCCCACCATATGAGAAGCATATTTTAATGGCCTCCCAAAGGCATTTTGTGAGGTCCAAGCCCACAACCTGGGCTCTCTGATTTTGGGTAGCATCTCAACAAAACCTCAGTGTTGAGAACCTGCCTGTTTCTTTCTCCCAGTTTACTCTCACCACTGTCACTCTTGTCTGGGCTGAACCTTGACTATTTTATTGCCTTCCACACATTTGTCTCAAGCACTCACTGAGATCACATGAAATAGGGAGAAGGAGTTGAGTGTCGCTGGATTTTGTATCGCTCATGCAAACTGATTTCTGTATGACAGCAAATAAAAGTGTGTGCAAATCCCAGGTTACAGGTCAGTCTTCCTCAAGTTCATCAAATTTACATGGCTACACGTAATTCACATAATTTTGCTGAGATGGGGCATAGTTGATTAATACAAAACCCACCTTTTGTTGTCAGAACATAACCTAAGGTTGCCACAATTGAAAATGCAGCAGCTTTCATAAACTTCTGTAAATAATCCAATTTTATTAATAACCTACAGCCATAAAACTTGTATCAGACTGCCAAGGTGCCAAACATCAAAATCTAAGAAAGGTGGATGTTTCCTAGAGTTTTCAACTCTTTACTCTCATATATTTTAGTGATGAAAAGCATTGTTTCTGTAATCATCATCCAACATCTTGCAATAAGCAAAGTGACTCATTTCAGAGCAGTACTTACAGTGAGAAAAGTAAAAAAATAAAAAAAAGGAAATCTGCTTAATATATACTTGTACTTACAGTGTACCAAAGAGTCAAAGCCATAAAATTAGACTTCAAACTTTGCCAAGGACAGAGGGATCTCACAGCCACTGTTCAAAATGAGAAATATTTAATTATGCAGAAACTAATTAATATTAGAATTACAGCCTTTTCCTTATGTAGGTCTTAATCCACACTTTGTCCATCTCTTACTCAGAAGCTCTTGCTCAAACAAACACGTACAGGCTCTCCTTAAAATTTCATATTCCAGGAGGATCTTTATACCGTGACCTTATTCTGATTATTACTCCACGGTTTTACCGTCCCATTTGTTCCTGAGCAAAAAGCATTTAAAATTCCAGAGTAGCTTCACAAACTTCACATATGGCTGGCAGTGAACTCCTGGCTTTCCAAAGGTTTTTTTCTGATATATAGTGCCATGGGAGCCAGAGATGTACCCCTTCAGAAGTGGGAATGGAGACAGCCCTTGTGAAATTCACTGTCAGGGGCACACTCCTCACTTTGTGCCCAGAAAATGGACACTGAGGGGAAGCACAAAGCAAAGAACCCTCTCATGTTGCTCAAAGGAGCGTGGACAGCAGCAGAGCAGAGGTCTTGCAAGTTTCTGCACAGTTCCTAAAAGTGGTGGAGGTTGAACAGAAGGACAGCTGTCCATCTGGGGTCATCACCCAAATGTGCATGGCCTCAGTTTTATTTTATTTTTTATAAATCATGCCTGAAGTTGACAGGTAAATTACTATCTGAATGCCTTAGTGTGGAGGGATAGAATGTAAGAAAATAAAGATAGGTAATCTCACACCTGAGGAGTTGCAGCTGGGCTAATCACCAAAGATCAGGAACAGCCCTGCCCTTAACAGGCCACAGCTGTGTCCAATAAGGATGAGTGCTATAAAAGAGTGGGTGAGCTGGGTGAGGAGAGGAATGGAGTTTGTTGGCTGTGTGGAAGATGATGGAGTCAGTGCTGTGAGGAGATGCCCATGAGACGTCACCAAGAAGGTATGGAACTTTTGCAATAAGGTAACAACACCTTAGTTAGCAGTCTCAATTTCAACGACGAAAAACTGCTATGGATGCAGTAGATCTCCACTAATTTATCTGAGCACACTAATTCAGGGCTAGAAACAATGAAACAGCCATAGCTCCATACACCAGTTTCTGTATGTCTATAATTTAGAGGTACCTAATGCACTCTATTTTAGACTTCTATTTTCAGTTGTTTCTAGCTTTGCCAGGCTCCCAGAATCTGCACTGAAATTTTCTGTAGCAAAAGTCTGCCTCAGGCTTCCCTTCTTCCCCTTTTGTTTTCTGAGTTTCAGTTAAAACTGCTTAGCTATTTCTGAGAACAAAGAACTAGGAGAAAAACATGTTGTTTTGTCCATTGTTTAAAAAAAATATATCCTGACTGTGAATCTCTACCCTCCCCTTCTTTTGAGTGGGACGTAAAAGGTCACATAAAAAAATCACCCTCACGCTGGGGACACGAGCTCTTACATCCCTGTGAAAAGCTGCCCAAATTTGGCAAAGTTAAGAGCCTCCCAGGGATTCTGGTTCATATGCATCAGGAGAGACTTCAGAGATTAACTTTTATATTTTCCCAAGGTTCAGCTGCCACTTAAAGGCTCTAATCCTTTCCCTGTTCTTGTTGCTCCTGTCTGCCTGAGCTGCCCTGTGGCCATGCCCATGGCCTGAGAGCAAACTCCCCTTGTTTCTCACCTATCCCCGCCTGGGCACCCCACAGGCTCTTAGGGAAGGGGCTTCAGAGCTCTGCTGTGCCCCTCAGCTCAGCCTTTCAGGGGCAGAAAATGAAATAAAAGGCAGAGAAGAGCTGCGGGAAGTGATAGCGAAAGAGCGAAGCACCAAGAGACAGCCAGGTGGGCTAAAGCAGACAAAGACAGCGGTCAAAAAGGAGAGGAAAGACCTACAGAAGAGGAAGTGTAAGGAAGGCAATGGTACAGCTAAAATTTTGGAGTCCTGCATTGTTTGCAACAAGTGGAAGTATTAGGAAAGTGGGCATCACATTGCTGACTGTGCCAATGCCATCAATGATGTTCTGGTCTACAGCCTGAAGATTCAAAATTGCTTTAAGCAATCAAACTCCATGTGATTCACTATTTTAAACTTTTTTATTCCCCATTTTTTGTTTTTTTTTCAATACAAGAGCTAAATTAAAAATATATGTGATGAAAAACCAGGTATGCTGGCATTCCACACAGGAAATACCAGTATTATTGTATTTACATACAACCTCCATTTACTTCCCTTATGAATACAAATCTTTACATTGCTTTTAGCTTTTAATAACACAATCACCTGTCTAATTCACTGCATGAGAGAAACTACCTTGGGAAAAAACTTTATGGTGGAAAAGTCTAGCATCTATAGGATGTATGTCTTGTACTCTGTGAGAGATGTAAATTGATTAACACAAGGTGTCACAACAGAAAAACAAGGATAGATTTCTGGTCGAAGTATCCTGGTTTTTATCACTGAAAAATAAATAGGATCCTATCTCTTTTATTCCTTTGTACAGTTACTAACTGTGTGCTCTTTGTTTGTGAATTCCTGATGCAAGGCACCTGGGGTCAGGTTGGCAAAGGTGCCAAATACTCCCACCTGAAATGAATAGGAACAGTGCTTTCAGCATATAAAGAGCCACGAGATACCAAACGTTAGGAAGGAAAAAAAAGGAGTTGTGAAATGTTAGCTGCCTGAAGTGGAAAGGCCCAGTTGAAAGCTGCAGTGTCAGTGGTTTATCTTTCTCTTTCTGAGATGGGATGAATCCCTCTCTCTCATGAGGATTTTGAAGTACTGAATTGATCTTTCTTTGTGAATGACTGGCATACCTAGGTAAGGAAACAACACCTGGGGTTGTACAGTTTCTGGGGTTTGAAGGTGCTACCTTATATAAGGCCTAAAACTGAAGAAATGAGATGTTTCATAACTGAATGAGCCCTTGTTCAATGGCTGGACTAATGGTTATGGGTTCTTACTTTAGGACATGTGCTACAGCATGCTTTTAGTAGGGGAGCATCAGTCTTCGGTTTTTACACAAGAGTTGTTCCTAATTGTTGCCTTGGGATTTTCTAAATCTCATCTCTTAATTCTGCTACTACTTGTATTCTCTTACCTTGTAATCTCTTATCAGATTCTTGTTGAATCCTCATGGTGTCTGAATCCATGGGAGAAATCATGTATGGTGATGGTCAGGATACTTTTCAAAACAGTTGTTATAGGGTTCCCCCTGCAATAAAATCAAAATTGGGCATGGCTGTTTCTCTGCTTGGGTACCAGGTGACCACAAAACTGGTAATTTTGAAAAATTCATCAATAAATAGAGATAATTATTGGCAAATAGCCTAGAGCCATCCCAGTTGGTGGGGCTCGGATCTTACATGTTAGGTAGGGTCAAGGTTGGATAAATACATAACTGTGGATCCCCTGGGAAAATCTTGGGAGCTCCAGGCTGCACTGGTGGCTACTCAGTAGGTGGCATTATATCCCTAAAGATGGTACCAAGACTGACCCCTTGCAGGGTATTTTCTAAAAAAATAAAATCTTTCACACAATCCTTATCTTTGGCCCTCCTACTTTGGTACCTACTGTTAAGTACTCCCACCCCATTTCCTTTCTGCAGAGGACACAAACTGAACCATGATTTTTAGTGTTCCCACCAAGTCCTCAAAGGATTCTGTGCAACTTGCAGGTACCAGTCTCGATCCTGCACAGAAGAGCAGGAAATTATTGAAGGACAGGGACCACATTGCCTGCTTAGCTCACAGCTGAGGGCTCCATGTGCTGGTAGGATTTGGAAAGAATTGGAGAGATGCAAAGAAAAGGCAAAAATCTGTAATGTGTCTTGGGAAAGAGGCTTTGAAGTTGAGGTTTAGTTGGAAACAATATGGACACTGAAGGTGTGTACTCATTGCTGCAGCATTTAAAAGAAATGATGTTCTGTAACAGGAAGCCAAACCTTTGCAAAAAGTGAAAAACTACACTCAGATCCCATGGAGACTCATAGAGCTTTTTAACTCCACTTTCTGTGTGTATTCCCATTGACCTCCAAGGCACAGGTTTCATTGCAAGTGGATGGACAGACCCATTGTTTCTTAACTGACCTTTGGAAATAGGATTATTTCTTAAACCTTTGAAGTACTTTGGCAAACTTTGCCCTGAGTTGTTTCTGTGGGGACAATGAGCCACATTGCATTTTAAGTTCCTTGCTCTATGCCTTTTTCTCCTTACACATGGCTTCTCCTCTTTAGGGCTTGACAGGGAGGGTTTGGACGTAAGCGATCACTTTTTATTTATGGGTGTCCTTTTGTTTTGTTTCTCAAAGAGTGTGTGTACAGAGAATGCCCAGCATGACAAAGGATATAATAATTGTGAAAGAGAAACTTGATGCCAGTCCCTAGACTGGCCAGGCTCTGTAGGTGAGGCCCTGGTACCATGACAGTGATTACTTTGTTGGGATCGAAACTGTAGTTTGTAGAATTTAGCCTTAGAAAGAACAAGCTGCCTGTATTTTGATATCCTCCAAGGGAGGAAAGGGGGGAGTGGCAGGAGATGGCAACGTGCCCAAAAAAGCCATTTAGAAAACTGGCAAGGCTTTAATTTTTTCCCTGTGAAAATCTCACCAGTTGCTGCGTTAGTCTTTGAACCACGTTCTCGCTGACACTGTTGCTTCTCCTACTTCAGAGTCAGTTTATTCAGTTGGTTATGAATGACTTTCAGCTGCTCTGTAAATTGTTATTGTCCAGGCTCCATTGTAACAAGAGGTCACTTGCAGTTTCTATTATAAACCCAGGTTTCCAGGTGTTTATTATAACTTGGCAGTTTTCAAATCTGGGTTAAAAATTGGTACTTTTTTTTTTTTTAAGGCCAGATGGGCTTTTTATCCTTTCTCGTCTTTTCCCCACCTAAATTTTAACCTTTTAGGAGCTGAATAAAATCTGTCAGGTGAAATGTTAAAAAAATTAACATTGGCAAAGATATTAATTTCTCTAACGCCACTAGTATCTTGAGACTAATCTTTGTGAAATATTCTTCATCAGCCACAGTTTGATATTTCTGTTTTTTACATTCTGTTTATGAGAGTGCCTTCATTTTGTGCAATTCCTACGTGGGCCCAATCCAACATGTAGCTCAATCCATTGCCCAAAGTCTCAGTGATTTCAGTGGAACTTCATGGAGTTTTTCCCTTGATTGGAGCTTTAAAAAAGGGTCATAATTTATTTGCCAAATATGTTTTAAGGGGATTGTGCTAAAATTAGTGCTCATTGCTGAAAGACAAAGGATTTCAGTGCAAAAAGGTGAAGCTATTCACTGTAAGTTCTGATGACAAGATCCAAGATTATTACTGATTTTAAAATTGAAAAGAAACCAAGTCAACAAAAGTAAAATCTCTCTCCTCTATTAGAACCTTCTTGATTGATCTTTGGACACGGAACAACTGAATTTTCAGCTTCTGTGTTAGAATAATACTTGAAACTGCTAATAGGAGGTCAATAAAAAAGTTGGAACAGTTACATTTATCTTTCTTAGATTAAATATAGGAGATGTATTTAAATTGTTCTCTAAATTTGTTGCCAGGAAAAAAAAAAATCACTGAAATACCTCCACCGCATCTTGGTTTCAAAATGTGCTGGTTGAATGGATTATCTTTCCTTTCTTTTATTTTTTTTATTTTAATTCTTCAACCTCTAAACGATCTTGCTCTACTTCCGATAATGCTCTTCAGTGACTCCTATGCTGCAGTCTGGAGTCTGATACAAGATACATGACTCTATTTATCACTCAGTGTTCTGTATAATCTGTTACAAGCACAAGAGCTAGTTTTACATGGGTGCACTTTTTCATAAAAAAAAA
>NC_088170.1:3012500-3055000 GCF_028769735.1 Zonotrichia leucophrys gambelii
TCACCTTCGGGGATTTTTCTCATTACTCATTAATAGAGAGATATGTATCTTGCTTTTTTTTTTTTCTCTTTTTTTGCGTGGGCAACTTCTGGTTTTGTTGGAGCCAAGTATTTTGGGAGGAGTGGTGGTGGGTGGGGGGTTTGGGGCTCCCCTGGCTGCCCGGGTGTGCTGCTGGAGCACTCTCTGGGAAGGTGATCCCGAGCCGCTTCGGCAGAGGTCACTTGTGCGTGTGCATGTGCGTGTGTGTCCCTGGTGTTTGTGTCTAGCATATGCATGTGGTTTTGCTGACTGCACTTGCAGGCTTGTAAATTTTCACCATGGGAAATTACCAACAAAGCCCAATCTGTCTCCTGGCTGCTTTGCACTTTCCGAGGGCGGCTGTACTTGAGCGAGCTGCAGAACGAGAGAGAAAGCGAGAGGGAGAGAGAGAGAGACAGAAAGGGGGAGTTGGGAGGGGGGAGAGGAAGGGTGGGTGGGTGGGTGGAGGGGGAGAGAGGTAAATAGCCTTAAATCGGAAGGGAGCTGCTTCTCTGTGGTCTTCCACAAGAGCTGCCTGGGCTCTGCTGGCTCAGTAATAACTGAGTGACCTTTTCTTTTGCTGTATTATGTCTGGCTGGTAAGGGATTGCATTTTGCAGCTGATAAAGCCCTGACTTCATTCAACTCGGCTCCTCACACGCTGCTTTAGGTAAGTTGTCTTCAGCCAGGACGGAGACAGACAGCCTTGGACTGCAAGATACTAAAAGGAGGACACCTGTAGCTCGGATGCGGTCAACACAATTACTTGGCGGATCCTTGAGGACCTCATTATTTTAAACTTAAAGAATAGCGATCTCCCTCCCCATCTCTCCCACCCCCTCTTTATTTTTTTCCCCAAACAATGCTTCTTTTTGACCTTTTCCAAGGAGAAGAGCTACAAAGCAGCCACTGTGCTTATTGAACTGCCTCCCCTGTATCGCTTAATTGAGAAGGTAAGTGAGGCAACTGTGTACATAAGCTTTGGGTCATTTGTGTATGTGTGCCTGCATCACTCTCTCTCTCTCCTCTCTCTCTCTCCCTCTCTGAGTCATAAGCCGGGGCTGCAATACACACACACACATCTCTGCACTGCAACTTTCACTCGAGCTGCAGCTCTGCTGAGACTGTTTTGTTTAAATCATGTGAGGCTTCATTATTTTTATGATGAGACATGAAATACATGCAAGCGGAGGATGCTGAGCGAAACCCCTCCGACTGCACGTCTCGAGAAATAGCAGTCAAAGTTAACAATGAATTGCAGCCCCGCCACTACCCCCCTCCCCGTTATTATTGTTATTATTATTCTTGCTTCTTCCAGAGCTTCTCGAAACACGCTCTCAATTACCAAGGGAGTCGGTTAATTTCCCACTGCCCGGCTTTAATCCACAAGCCTCCCCGTACAGCAGTTTAATTTGCAGCTGGTTCGGTGCAGGGTTAACCCTTTGGGCAGGAGCGGGGCGGGGAGCCCGGGGGGCGGCAGGGACGCGCTCGGGCTGCGGGCTCCGGGCTCCCGCGTCCTCCCTTCCTCTTCCAGAGGGAAGGGCAGCAGCGCTACTTCTGTCTGCCAGCATTTCTCTGTTCTCCTCTTTTTTTAAAAATTATTTTCCCTATTTTTGGGTTGGTTTTTTTTCCCCTCTTTTCTCCCCCCGCTTCTCCCTCCCCGGCGAGCGCGACACGGTATGCTAACGCCGCATGTGACAGTTTAATCAAACCCATTTGTTACAACAAAGCTAAGAGACCGCTGGGATTATAGGCTTACGGCAGAGTTAGGGCAGCATGTGGCTTTGTCGCTCGCCGCCGCCGCTCGGGGTGTGCCGTCCCCCCATCCATCCCCATCCTCATCTTCATCCCCGGCCCCGCCGCCCCCCGCCCCCGCTGCGGCGCGCCGCGCTCCCGCTCACTTGACCCGAGCCGAGGAAGCGCTCGCTACTTTTGCCGGGATTTGGTGCTTCAATGAGAAGGAGCTCTCCAGGCGCCCGTAAATCAACTCATGCAGAAAAAGGAGAAAAGTTTTGGTAAGGCGGTGGCGGCCGGCGCTGTGCGCTCCGGGGGGAGGCGGGGGGTTCCTCCTTCCTCTCCTTCCTCTTCCTCCATCCTCACCGCGCTGCCGGCGTGTGCTGCGAGCGGAGCCCGAACACCGCTTCCCCATAGGACAGCCCTGTAGGACCGCTCCTTAAAGCGATTCCTTTCGCTCGGTGCAACAAACATCGCGACGTGCCGGCCCCGACACCTCCCTCTCCCCATCCTTGTGATGCTCGGGAAGGAATTGGCATAAAAGGCTTGAGCGTCTAACTCCGAAAAGGGATTCTTTGTTGTGGAGTATATGTTTCTTATTTATTTTATTTTTTTTTATTTTTGCATGTGAGCTGCATCAAAATTGAACTCAGTCTTGCAAATCTCTTGTTGGCCTTTGCCAAGCACTAGCACTTTGCTGCCATGGTAACTGTAATTAAACTGATAAGAGTGGAAAAATGTCAGTATCTCTGAGCCTTGCAGCTGCATTGGAGAAAAAGGGAATCAAATTGGTTCCCAGCACCACTGCTCTAAAAAAGGAGGGGGGGTCTGGGGGAGAGAGATGGGGGGGACACGCCAGGGGTAGGAACATAGCTCAGCAGCTCCAGTCCCTGAGATCTGGGTACATCTATTTGCCGTGCTGTCCCTTAGGGGGCTACAGCCTGCAGGGATGCTCTGGGCCAGTGAACAGAGAGAAACAAGCTTTTAGGCCCAATCTAGCTTTCAAAAAAGAGAAGGGGAAAGAAGAAGAGAAATCTTTTGTTTGGTGTCTCTTGGCAATCGACTAGCCATGTTGGCCAAATTCTTTTAATCTGTATCACTGCTCCCAGCTGTGGGACTGCATTCCCATTTTTATTTTTTGCCTAGTCTCTTCTCTTTTCCTTTTTTTTTTTTATCCCCTCCTTCCCAACCCATATCTTTTATTTAGAAAGGAAAAAAAAATAAGAAAAAATCCCAGATTCCTCTGTAGAAGAAGGGGCAGGAGGTGAAATCTAGTTATATACTATGGAAAATTAACTCAAAAGTATACAGGAGAGGCTATATTCAGCGTGCTGAAATCCGTACTTTTATTTTTAAAAAATCCCCGAGTGTTATGGAGTTGCGGTTACTTTGTTGTGTTAACTACAGAAGCTGAGCCTGTGCGGATGAATGGCACAGAACAAGAGAGCATAATGGAGGCAATCAACCGTTAGGCTGCTTCACAATGCAATCCAGGCAATTAAAAGCTCACCAGAGTTTAAATGAAATGGTTCCACTTATTTCTGTGCACCACACTGCACAGGCTATTATTTATGTCTCTTTTTTTAATTATGATTTCCCTTAAACTGTCAAATAACTCAGAATAGCAGGGTCTCGGAGGCAATAAGAATTTTCCACAGAACAATTTACATGCCAATCTAAAACTAGTTACGACTCCTGATGTGCTACATATGAGTTCTGAAATGTTTCTTAGCTTCTGAAACCTCAACTTTTTTTTTCCCCAAGACTGTGTGTGTTGCCCTGAATTACTGGAGCTCTGAATGCTTTTAGGAGGAAGCTACAAAGTGGGAAAGCAGCAGAAAAGTATTCTTTTTATCTTTTCCTGGACCCCTAACTCTCCTGTTGACTGCATGTTGTCTGTCAGTTTGCTTTTACAGACTGATGCACCCAATGCTTAATTTGCTCTAAACTGATTTTTCAATTATTTTTTTTCCCAAGTAGAGACAGGTTTGCCCTTTTGTGCTGTTTGTGCTACTGTCTTTGGTAGAACTGTGTGCATGCTTCTGAAAAAATGGGGAAGAGTGGTCTTTAAAAGTTTGTAAGAGATCCAGTGCATAACACAACTCTTCCTCCCAAGGACTGCCTGTACCACAAACAAGAACTGAGTTCTGAGTGTCTCATGCCATGCTCAGCACCATCAGGGACTAATCTCGCTTACAGATGCTTCTAAATCACTAACACAATATAGTTCATTACATCAAACCCTCATTCCCCTTGATTTTTGAGAAGGGCGATGATTTGAGTGAGATGGATTTTTGCTTCTCTGCCTTCCCCGGAAGCCTAATTTAGCTTTTTTCCAGCAACCATTCCTCTTTATCCTGAAATCATAGTCACAAATCAGTTGACAGTGTTTCATCACACCATAATAACAATAAACAGGGAGGGGAGTCAGTCACATTGAACTTATTTGGGGAGAACGAGAGAAATCTGAAAACCTGCAAATCTGGTTTTTAAGTTCTCCCTTCAAAAATCCTAAAGGGTGATGAAGTCTTATTCCTGCCTCAGCTCTGCA
Organism: Zonotrichia leucophrys gambelii; assembly: GCF_028769735.1. Taxonomy (NCBI): domain Eukaryota; kingdom Metazoa; phylum Chordata; class Aves; order Passeriformes; family Passerellidae; genus Zonotrichia; species Zonotrichia leucophrys. The sequence continues at coordinate 3,016,803 of NC_088170.1, forward strand.
GTTTATGTGCAGTATCCTGGGGACTGGGGGTGGAGGAAGGGAGGGAGCAGAGGGAAGGATAGAGGAAGCCCTTGAAAGCATATTGGGGTGAAATAAAAAGGGTTTGTTTGACAGTGACAGACTAGGCACTGAAATTCCTCAGTTCTGAGAACAGATCTGCTCTGTGATGCAGAGCATGGGTAGAACTCTGCAGAACTGAAGGGAAAACTGGGTTTGATTTTTTTTCTCTCTTTTTTTTTTTTATTCGCAGGCTGGGTGTAGCACTTAGGGAATTGTATGATGTTTTGAAAGTGCTCCATAAGCTCTGCTTTCCTGGGGGAGGGGGAGAGGAAGGCAGCCAGGCAGCAGTGCTGTGCTCTGCCACCTGGTATTTCAGCAATGAGCAGTTTGGATGGGTTTGTGGGTGCTGTCAGCCTCTGAAAAGGCCCTTCCCATGTCCTAGGGAATAAATGAGTGCTTAAACTGCAGCCTGTGAAAAGCTGGCTGACAGTGAGCTGCAAGGTATTCTTATTGCCAAATTAAGGGAGAGCTAAAAATACACAAGCATGTATCTGAAAAGTGCAACTGCATCAGAGACCTTATGGGAATGTTAAAGGGGAGAGAGATGCTCTGTGGGGTGATCTGCATTAGGGTGGCTCCTGCAAATACAGGGGGGGAAAAAGCAATAAAATGTTCTGTTGTCAAAATGAAAGGATTTAAACAGGGCATGTAAAGAAAAGGACATTTTCAAATTTGGAGATGTGTCAAACACTTCTTGACTTTGTTTAGAACCTTTCTACACTACCAAAAAAGCACTCCTTTCTTTTCTTAAATTGAAGCAGTAGTTTGGGGAAATTGAAATAATAAAATAGAACCAGCTTCATTGCATGTTAAGTGAGATCAGATCTATCAGAGGAGAAATTCCTTCCCTCCAAAAGCTGCTGCAAATAGAATACCTAATCTGAAGATGCTGCCAGTGGGGTGTCAGCACCACCTTCTCTCCCTGCCTCAGGAAAAGAGACATGCAGGGTTGCAAATTCTCCTTCCATGGGGTGTTTGCCCTTTGCAGTTGTCCCTACAAGAGGGTTTTGGGCTAACCATTGTGAATGACAGGGCTCTGCCTACTTTCCTCGTGTAGTGAGTGTCTCCAAAGCTGTGCAGGCTATGTGCAAGCTGCAGTTTTATTTGTAATACAATAACCTCATGTTTGCAGCATATACCTCGGGAATTATCAGGCTTGATTACTGCAATCTGCTCAGACATTCACTTGTTTGGCTGTGTTTCTGTGGCATCTTGTTCCCTTCAGACAGCTCAGGACAGTAGATCAGCCTGGATCAGGGACTGTCAGCCTCCACTCTCTAACCCGCTTCCTTATCAGGCGATGAAATTTTTACATTAAGATTTTTTTTTCGTTAAAGCCTTTAACTGTGTTAGCTCCTAGTTTATTCTGGTTTCCCTCGAGCTAAAGATTAAAGTCCTAGAACAGCCCTTCATGCTTCTAAACTTTTTTTTTTTTAAACTGAGTTACAAGAAGTTTATACAAATTGTGGCTGATTTTATACATTTGTCCTCTATGTGGCCAGAGAGAGGATCTGGGGATAAGCCTGTTGTTGGCACCTGGTGGATATTTACACTCTACTGTGATAAGCAACATTACAGATTAAGGCTTTGTGACCAAGTGATGTTATTTGAGTTCCAGCAGGATGGTATAGGTTCCTTACCAAAAATCTCTGATATTTTCACTGCTTTGAGTCATTTATTTGTAGCAATGTTACTTTGCTATTTCATGGATGTACTCTGGGTTCAGGGGAGTCAGCTGTCAGTTGAAGATGCTGTAAAGGCTCAGCCTTTGTCTCATGGTGCTTTCTCAAGAGGAAATGAGGAAATGTGTGTGTTCATTCCCAGATCTGCCCCAGACTGTGGAGCCCAGCGCAGGTCACTGGATCTCATCCTCCCCCTTGGGAATGAGAGACAGATCTTGGGAGTCTCTGTGTGGTGAGGAGCTGTGAGCATCAACTGGGGAGTGATGGGAGGGACAGCACTGACAATTTTTATACTGGTTGATAGAAAAACACAGACCTTACACTGCTGTCATGAGATTTAGATGTTGTGCAGCAGCACTGCTGGGGTGCTTTGGGGTGTCTGCTAGCAGAACTCCCTGCACACCCCTGAGCAGATAAATGTATCGCCCCAAGGTGTGTGATAGGATGCATTGCAAAGAGAGGAGCGAGGCAGCTGTTGCAATAGGAATTATTATTTCTAATTCAGCAATCAGCTTTGCAGGTGGGACTCAGGAGTTCAGCCTGGGCAAGTCGCTTAACTGGCCATGCGGTCCTTTGAATTCCATGTGTTCTACACACAGCTGTGTGGAACTCCCTGGGATGCCTCAGCCCGTTGTCTTTGCAGCCCTAACATCCATAAAGGCACTCTCTACCACTGCTTCAAAGGTTACACTGGTTTTCCTGTTTTTCTTATGAGGAATTTCAAAAAAGCAAATACAAACCAAACAATACCCAACTTGTCTGTGTTCAACTCTCTGAGCCTGCCTGTCTGTGGTGGTGTGTTACAGCACCAGCCAGGGTCTGCTGATAGAAGCTGACACTGCCAAGCTTTCTTAACTCCAGGTAGTAGAGCCTTCATGGTGAGGGGCTTTGAATTTGCTCCTCTTTGCTGTGAGACTCTATTTGATCTTTCTCAATCTCTGGATGATAACAATAGGGTTCTAAACCCCAAAATCTGGAGTAGGATTTGCTTGTTGACAGCAGCATTCCTTCCCCAGTCTTGACAAATTCTCGTTGCAATATTCAGACACATTCTAGTGAGTAGCATCTTTTTTTGAAGTTACATCACTGCCTTTAAAACAGTGAGGTAACCCCTACTGAACAGCGTGTCGGGTCTTCCCTTCTCTCCTGTCCCTGTTTGATGTCCACCAGAATATCCACAGGGCTGTTATTTTGCTTATCCTAAGAGGTAAGAGAGAGAGAATTAGTCAGAGTGCACTGGGGTGGCAGTTCATGCAGCTAAGCAGAGAGACCAGCCTGTGAGCACTTTGGGGCAGTGACCTCTCCCCATTTACTGTAAAGCTGAGGGCAATTGATTTTTGAATGGATCCCTGGAAGCTGACTGTGTTGCTCTGAGTAACATCACTCAGCTGTGTTCCCCTTTTCGCTGGTTCTGTCCATTAAACAGTGTTTCAGGAGTTTGAATGGTTTTTTAAATGCTCTCAGCTATTACATCAAAAGGTGTATATGTACTTAATGGACACCACTGTACTCCTTGTCCCGAAGTAGCTGTTGGCTAAAACTGGGATTGGAAAGCGGGGCAGCATTTTTATTTTGTTTTTCCTGACAAACTAGAACCTCTCTGACCTTGTGCAGATTATTTTAAGTCAGATTTTTCAGATGGTCCTTCCACTGCAGGTTGTGACTGGCGTTGCTGCTGCTGCAGTCTTTGGAAATCTCATCACTCCATTATTGTGTCTAAAAGGAACTAAAATATTAAAAAACAGCATCAAAATTTCTATGTCAAATCTCTCAAACTCTTGTGCCGTGTCTCTAAAGCTCCAATATTTTCTTCTTTAAAAACTGAAGTTCTTTTATATTTTACAAATTTAGTGCAAATAAGTTCCAAATATGTGGATTCAAGTATGTTTGAGATATAGATATCATCTTTATTTAAATTTTAGGTTGACAAGTATTGGAGATGTGCTGTTTATTTAAATTTTGCATTGCTAAATATTGCATACTGTGGCTGAAATAGGGGGCTTTTCAACTGGACTGTTTTAACATTTTGTGTTATGTTTTTTTAATGTTATTTCTTTTCAGCAAAGTGACCAGGTAAATGAGGTGTTAAAGAGAAGCTGTGGAACATAGAGCAGTGGAAGTTTCTGCTCTCAAATTTATCTTAGCCTTGTTTTCAGCTTGCTGTGGTCTGACTAGGTTATTTTATCCTACCTACACCATTGACTTTTAAATGAACTGGATGTGGGGTGGCGGCGGGGGGAGCAGCGAGGTGGAGGAGGAAAAGGGCAAGAGTTTTTTTTGCACTTGAGAGAATATCTATTTTCAGTCTTCTCTTGTCTTACTGTATTTCAGGTATACAAATGCTCTCAGTCCAGCCAGACACCAAGCCGAAAGGTTGTGCTGGCTGCAACCGTAAGATTAAAGACCGATATCTTCTAAAGGCCCTGGACAAATATTGGCATGAGGACTGCCTGAAATGTGCCTGCTGTGACTGTCGCCTGGGGGAGGTGGGCTCTACCTTGTACACCAAAGCCAACCTTATCCTTTGTCGCAGAGACTATCTGAGGTAGGTCACGGCCTTCTTCCGTTCGCTGGCAAGCTGGGGAAACCTGCTCAGCCCTTCCTGCAGAGCTGCTCCCACACAGGCAGGGCTGCAAGGCTGACTGTTGGAGGAGATGAGGAAACAAATACTGAAATGTGGAGATTGAATTAAAATCTGAGTCAAAAAGCACACATGGACAGGTTGTGGAGGTGGCTGCCAGATTTATGGTGCTGATGCTGGTGTAGAGGAGAGTAATTCCCCCCTGCTCCCCACAGCACTGTGCTGCTGGAGAGGTGATGCTCTCCTGCTCCCACTCTTCCTCCTGGCAGCATGGTGGTGGCCATGTGTCACAGCCTGAAACCACTCCTTTTTTTTACCCAGCTTCAGGGCAGGGCTGGAGCCCTGCAGGCGAGGAACGTTTCACCCGTCTTCTCTTTTGTCCTCTTAGTTTGCCAAGGGATTTCGTTTGTGGCACTCAAGCTTTAGGAAGGCTGGCACTCAGCTGTTGGAAGCTGGACCAGGATAGCCAACTGAATTCCCCATTTTTAATAGCCATAAGCTCCTGGTTTCACTTGCCAGCCCAGGTGGGATGCTGGCTAACCTGTGGCCACCTGTTAGGGGTAGCAAATCAGCACCTGCTTTTCTCTCTTCTTGTTTGCTTGCAGACCTACATTCTCAAAAGTATTTGAGGAATAACTCGTAGCAAAGTACAGATGAGCAGCACCAGGGTAGTTTATCTACACATCCTGTGTCAATAGGGCTGCTTTGCAGGAATGGAGTTTAACTGGGGAGTTTAGTGTCCCTGGGCTCTCAAGCGTAAATAGAGAGAAAAGGCTCCTCTGGGGTGATTCCGAGCACCTATTCCCTGCAGTAACACCTCTCCTCCATTCCCTCTGGAGGGGGTCTCATGAGACCAGCTGCTCCAGGCTAAGGTGAACTTCTGGGAATATTTCCCCTGCCCCTTCAGTGAAGCCTTTCCCTTTTAAAGGGACATCGAAGTCGCTAATACATTGGGGGAAAATTAAAATTCTTTTTGAATGCGTTAACTTCCAAGTTCTGCTTAAGTACAGGCTCCAAATAGGAGGTTCCCACACACTGATCAGTTCCCAAGTTATACACCATGAGCAGGTAGGAACAGGAATCAGGACTAAAGCACTGACAACTATCAGTACTCTGGCTCTCCAAATAACCACCTCTAGAAAAAAAGGGTGGAACAAAAACCTTCCAAAATCCACTATGCATTTGTTGAGCTGGGGCTGAAAGGCAGATCAGGTTCTTCAGATGGGCTTAGACTTAATGGTAAAAGTATTCTACTACCTATTAAAGCTCTGAACTGAACCCAAGACAGAGGGCTGGGAATTCAGCATAGAGGCTGCATCTTAAACCTGTTGTGTTAAAGCGGCCAATGTAGTAGGTAACAAAACCTCACTTTGAAAAGCTCGTGGAACAGAAGGGAATTGTTGTACACGAGCTTAGGTCGCTTGTGGTCTTTAGGTGAGTGTGTGTAGAGAGGGTTTGAAAAAGGTTTTGGTACAGGGAAGTAACATCCCGATTTTTAAAATCAATTTTAATAATCTTTGTACAAAAAATGCCTGCAGGAGTGACAGAACTGCCATGGCTGTTTCATCTGAGTTCCAAATTTACTGGAGACTTTGAGCTTACTGAATCTCCCTAGTGCTAGTGCAGCAGATCTAATATTTTGAAATCAAATGTTTAAAATCAAAACCAGAAATGATGTGGTAGCAAAGATATGAGCAAAGCATTTCCCCAGCACAGATGCATTCACACACACTCTTGCTCTCTGGTCTTGGAGGATTTAACAGGAGTAAATATTTTGCTAACAGATTGTTAAAACTTGTACTAAGTGATTCAGAGAAAGGAGATTTTTTTTGTTGTTGTTGTTGTTTGTTTGTCATTATCACATTCAAACTGGTGTTTCATTTATTCCTTCATACATAACACCTTTTACTTTTGCATGTGAAACCAGCATACAGGAGAAATCCTATAACTGGTTTTAAGATGTTTCTGATTTTTGTCTCTGGATTTGTTGAATCTTAATGAAGCTATTTCGTTGTGATTTTTTTTTCTTTTTGGTGGTACTTGTGAGTGCATAGATTTAAACTTGGTATTTACACTAAACTTCAAACTGATGCACTTAAGATAATTGCAGATAGTCATTTGCCTCATTGCATCTTATCTACTTAGTTATGCAGTGAACCTATAAAAGTGATCTTTTTAGTGCTAATGTACGGACTAGTTAAATTTTCTCTAGCTTTGTAGTCAAATAAGCCTTCATATTTAGCAACCCACTTCATATGAATTTAAGGAACAAATTGCATTGTACTAATGATCACATTAGAGTTCGATTATGGTTTCAAACTATCTTCTTAGTTTTTTTTTTCTTTTTAACCATAAAGGGAGCCTTCGCTGCGGATAAAACTGTTCTGGCTTCCTATTAATTTATGTGGTGCCCTCTAGAGGATATGTGGCTTGAACGATACTATAAAGAGTAAAATTGCTTATTAACTTGTCTCTCAGTGTTCATTATGCCTTTCAATAAGACAGGCATTCTACAGATGCTACAAGCAATCACACAGCCAGTTTGGGTGCTTCAGCGTTCATGTTTAAGTTCATAAATGGTGTGATTGTGTCTTTGCCTGTTTGCAAAAATACTTCCAGTATCTTTCATTTAGAGATGCCTGCCAAAAAAGCTGCACCCTCCTTCAGCCCTGATGCACGCTCTCATGCTGCAGCTGAGCCCTGAGGTCCCCACTCTGAGCTCCTTATAAATACTCTGCATCTTCAGAGCTCCAAAACTTGCTTTGCTTTAGCTGTCTCCTTTGGTAAAATTAGTTAATTATACTACATTAAACCCTTTTCCTCCGGATCGGGAGGGATTGAGGGAATGGAAGGAATCTCTAATGAAGGAAGGAGCTTGAAGGATGCTGTGGGTGTGAGAGGCTCTGCCCTGGGATGCGATTCCTGCTCGGCACTCCAGCGGTTCCCGAGGTGCCGGGTGGCCGCGGCAGGAGCGAGCTCCGCTCTGTTAACGAGGATGGGAACTGACTTGAGCAAAGAGAGGGCTCGGCGTTAGCAAGAACACGCTCCCCGAAAATGATATGCAGAGGATAATTCCCCTGCAGGCTTCTGTCTTCTGCTTATACACTCCTGGGTTAGGAAGTGAAGACTTAATTTGAGGAACTTAGGTTTTCGCCAATATTTCAAGTCCATTTATAGGAAGTGAAATATGCAAGAACTTTTTTTTTTCCTCCCCTTCTTTTCCTCCCGAGCTGTACGGTGACATCTTAATGCATCAGCCTATCCTGCTCTGCCCTCTTTTCTGACTGGCAGCGTGTCCATTTGCAAGCACAATATTCCCTTTGAAATCTGTCATTACTGCCATTAATGACCAGTCATTATGTTAACAGCCCTTGGGCTGTTAACATGTCAAACTGGTAGTTAACTGGAATGTTATTACTTATTTAAACCTCAGGTACGAGTTGTGTGAAATGTGCTTTGGTTGCACGTTCTGGGCTGCTTCTGCTCAAAACAATAGGGAAACAGCAGAACGTTTGCCTTTGGGGTGCCAAGGGATTTGCTTTCTGTTCCATCTGCTCATTTGATTTCTGTGAGGTTCTCCTACCCCTGGGCAGCCTCCTAATTTCGGTGTGCAATCCCCTCTCTCAGCCTTGCCTGCAAATGGGCAGCCGTGGATGTTTCCAGATGCGTGGTAACGCCCGCTGCACGTTTGAGATTAATACCTGGCCCCTAGAAGTGTGAAATAAAAGACCAACAATTACATGCAACTCAGTTGTATTAAATAATGAGCTTCCTCGGATGCAGCAGAAATATGAAAGTACAGCTGTGCTAAGCTAGTTGCAATGTAGGTCAATCACCCTTTTCACTTAGGTTTTTAACTACGCAAACCCCGCTGAGCGACCAATGACTACAAAGTGCTGTTTCATTCCTATTTAATTTTGGCAGCATTTTACTGAAGAGCAGGCATTCATGCAGCTAAATTATCTTTGCCGTTTCTGGTTTTAACTCCAGCTCCATGACACTAAATGTTGGAGTGCATATCTCTTAGTAAACACAAAGAATATGGTTTCTGATATATATATTTATTTTTTTCCCAAATCCACCTCTTAACATGGAAATTGAATTAGAACTTTTATTACTTTTTGCATAATTTCCCTAGCCAGGCAAGCAAGATCATAAGAAAAGGATTAAGAAAACTAATATATTGGGGTGGAATTTTTTTGCCCTTAAACACATCTAGAACCTTATTGAGAATGGGGAGGAGGATGACAACGTCTATCCTCTCCCCCACCCTTCCCCCTCCACCTCAGTATTCATACTGTTTGTAAATATAGAGCAGACTTTAAAAGAACCACTGGAGAGCTGTAAAAATGAGTAGATCCCCATTCCTGAGGAAAGAAACAGAACACTTTGGGTTTTTGCTCTTCCCCACTTGCTGGTTGAAAGACCTGAGAAAAGCCAAGTCTTTAAAACTGGATATTGGAGAAGATCTTATAAATAATGAGACTTGACCACAGAAAGTAGTGTTCAACCAGAAGCACTAAAAAGATGCTGCCTCTGTGAAATATTTAGCTTCAGTGCAGTTTGAAAAGAGCAGAATTTAGGAAGCAGCTTTTTCCTGTACAACCGCTCGCACTCTAAAGGCAATTATTATTTTAAAAAAATTATTGTGTAGGAGTGTTTAGGGAGACTTAAAATGTCTTGTGGCCTGATGCTGATTAGCAGATCCCATTCCTCTCTTGTGTCACAGGCAGTATTGCAAACACCCAAGATATCAGCTTGCTTAAATGCATGTATAAATATTCTGCATGGATATTTTCATGGATAGTGGGTTATAAATTTTTTCAAAATGCCTCCTCAACATGTTTCTTGCCCAGCTTGATTAAATAAGGGTAGACCTTTAAAGATTTAAGCACTCTGAGTTTTCAGGAATATTGAGGTGTTTATGGAAGTGAGGCTTTAGAGGTCCACTTTCTACACTAAATCTTTTTAGAACTGAATCCTTAGGTATACACTAATATCCTTGTTGCAATGCATTAAAGCATTAAAGGGACTAGTAGTTTGCAGAAATACGCCCTAAAAATATTTTAAAATGCTTTTAAAAATGGTAGGTGTAGCGATTCACTTGTTCTAATTTTGCTGCGTGCGATGAATGTTCTTCTAAATTTACATAAACGGTATCATTTAGTGCTTGGAAATAAAAAAAAAGGAAAGAATACTGTCTCTTCAACTAATTGCCAGAGGTTTTGAAAACCTCCAAACACCTTAACAGTTGTTGAAAGGGATAAGGAGAGCGATGCAAACACGCACAGTTAATCCACCCAACTTGCAAAGAATAATGCTTTTGATTTAGTTACACCCTGGCTAGTTTAGCTTGTTCTTTCTTTAGCTCATCTGTGATAGCTTTTAATAAGAAACATTCAATTAAGCTGTTAAAATTGGTGTTTAAGTCATGTTGAAATGCTGTGAAATGTGTGTACTCAAGTTTGACGCTCTTCAGTAGTTCCATGTGTTTCCCCATATCTGCTGGTATTTCTTCTCCAGAGCTGCCAAATTTTTAATAATTGTGTTATTTTTAGCGGCTTAAAATACACAGTTTAATTTTCAAGAATGTGAATCTTCCCTCTTATAAGGCTTCTTGAAAACCAGACGCTCCTCGTGTGTTGTCAAAATACCTCATTAATCCCCTGGAAACGTTCAAAGAATTTCAGGAGACTTTTCAGATGAAAGTACCGTGCCTCTTAAAGCCTGTCCTACAGCTCTTCATTACAGCACTACAGTGCTGTGTATTTTGATGGAAAATTATTTTACTACAAAGGTTTTGCCAATACAGAGCAGCTCAGTAAAGCTTAATAAAAGCAGTGATTTTGGGGAAGCCGGAGTAATTCTGCAGTGCCAGAGGATGGGATAATGTTCCTGGCAAAAGAACAACAGCTCTGTAGTTCTGCTTAGTGTTTCCTGTAACTTCTTTTAAAAGAAATGTGAATTTCTTGTTTTCATCCTTGCTAATTTATTTTTTTTTCCTCTCAGAAGTGATTTTGTGACCAGTACTTCTTATGAATTATCTTTAAAATAACATCCGTAATGAAGTTATTGACATCAGGAATAAATATTATCAACTACATTCTGACACAGGATTTGATATCCAAGGTTTAACTGGCAAATTTCTGAATTTTTGACCAGAAGCTTGTGTGAAACAAAGCATCTATGCATAATGTAGTAGAATTATATTTAGTTCCAATAGCCTAACACAGATGCCTTTAAAAAGTTCTGATTTCTACCGTGTAACTGTTCCTTAAAAATCTATGCATTTCTATTTCTTCAAATTTCTTTGAAATTTTAATTAATTTTTGGCGACATTTTACGGTAAAAACTGAAAAAATTCCTCAAAATTCCTCAAGTTTCTACCACGTAATTTAAAGGTCTATTATTGAATTTTGTTACTTGGTATTTACCGTATTTTTCAAGCCTTCCAGAAAAGATATAGCATTTCTTTCTGGATATGAATGTTTGAACAACATGCAAAAATCAAAATGGGTTAAATTGCAAAACACTTCTTTAGCCCTCCTGATTTTAGAAATTGCTTTCTTTTTTAACTTTTCACTGAAGTTAAATATATTCATGATAGATTTGGAAACCAAAATATGCAGCATGCAACTTATGGTTTCCAAATGAAACTGGTATTAACTATTGCAGTCCTTCAGAATCTGTATTTTGGAAATACCTTATTAAATGCATTATTTTTTTTTGATGGCTAATTTCCCATTAGATTCCTTAGTATGCTAATGGATGACCATTTAATAAATCCACATAATATTTATACATTAGGGGGATTTTTGATCACGGCATTCTGGAATTTTTGAAGTTTCTCAGACTCAAATATCTGAAGCAATGAGTCTCAAAAAGCTTTGCATGTTCCACACCTCCTTCCCTGTAATATAATTCTGGTTCTATTCCTTTACATCTTCCTGAAACTGCTTTTTGCCTCTCCTGGATCAACTGTTCTTTCAACACCTGGGTCTCATTGCATCTCTTTGGGACACTTAAAATTGGCTCTGGAGATCGGTAGATCCTTCATTTAAAAGAGTCAAAAGGATGTCCAAGTTATCTCTAGAAACTTGTATCTTTCTTAGCTGTGTGTATGAATCTATCAAATATTTAAACCTTTCAAATCATACATAAATCTCTGTATATCAGTTTGGCGTGATGTATACACATAGAAATCATGAGGGAATTCTGCATCCCACATTCTACAGGTGATTGCTTGGTGATCCATGGTCTCATCTTCTTTAAACCAGTTAAAACTGAGTTTAAATGAGTGCTGGTAGTTGAACATTTTGACGGCCCTGTGGCAATTGGTATGGTCAGCTGCAGAATTAATATAGGCACCTGCTAAAATGCTGGGATGGAGTGCCAGTATAAGGAATCCACGATCCAGTCCCTCTCCCCACTTGATATCAGAACTGTGGCTAAAAGCAGCTGGAGAGTGTTTGGCACCTCTTTTTCGAAGAGCACAATGATCCCAATTATTTAATTGCGAGATATTTTCCTTTGGGACTTGAGTGAACATTGTTGCTCTATTTCACAGCAAAACACAGCACAGGGAAATTTTCACGAGCAGAAAATCACCAATTTTATAAGGAGCAGAGTGTCTCTGGAATGATGTTCCTTGGGACATTCTCCTGCAGACCTTGAGTGAAGTGGCCTTCTGTAATAATGGAATTTAAACTTTTCATCTTTTAATTTGCAAAAATGATAATACCTCATGTTGGCACATCGCAGGTGAAAGTGATAATTGCACAACATGCAAAGATAAAATATCTTGGGGGTAGGAGGTAAAAGCAGATGATATTATGCCTGTTATTGTATCTCTTTTAGAATTTTGAAGTGGAGTGGTGAGAGTGAGAATGTCAAATTGTACATTTGAATGTACTGTAATTAACATATTGGACTAATTAAGGAAAGACTATCCTACATCAGATAGCAAATGCACCCTTGCTCTTGTATTGTTGCTATCACACTTTTGTTTTTAGCAAAGCTCAAACTTGATGTACATAAATAATCACATCTCTCATGATATTTTTATATCTATTTTGATATAATGTTCAAAAGGCTTGAGAACAATAACTGACTTTTTGTTCATGACAAGTGTCCAAGCCATAAATATCAGTCTACTCAATCTCTCAGGTTTTAGCTTAGTGGGTTGTGTTTATTATATTTAACCCTGCTTCAAACATCAGTACTGATCCACCATGGGATAAAATAAATATTTTATTCTAGTTTATAATGTTATTTTTTGCAGATGCTTTCAAGAGAAATATGTGTTAAAGTTGATGCAAATAGTTTTAGTAATTCCCTGCTTCATAAATATGTTAGCTCTGAGAAACAGAATTTATTATTCTTTATCAAATTCTAAATAGTTCAAGTAACAATCACTGAACTTGGTTTTGTCTTATAGATACATTTTAAGGAAGGATTTCTAGGTAGGGATACTTCAAATGAGTTACAGGCTTCAGAATAAGGATAGAAATTGCAATCATTGTGAATTATTTTCCTTTGTCACTATGGTTGTTTCTACATAAATATTGGGATTTTTTTTGAAGTCAGGACTGAGATCAGTTCAGAGCTACTAGTCTTTCTCAAAATTTGTACTAAAAACCAAGATTTTAAGACAATAGAAAAGTTAAAAAACTTGTTTTCACATAGAGAATACGTTTCATTTCTCCCTTTCTAATTTTTGTTAAACAAATTTTACACAGAATTCAGAATTTTCTAGGATCTGATGTTTGGATTTAGAAAAAAAAAAAACCTTTTCCAAGAAGTCTTTATAAGCCTGATGTGTCTGGCTTATACAAAGTGTTAAGAAGGAGGAGGGCAGTTGCAATAACAAATTGCTCTGCACTAGTTTTTGTTGGCTTCCTTGCTTAATCTGTAATCTGATACATTTAAGAATTCTCTACACCAAAACAACATTAAATCTAATCCTACAAACATGTCCTGCATGCTTGGTGTAGCCTGAATAATCCTATTGAAAGGTATAGGCCCTATTAATTTAGAAACATGCCTCAGCAGAGCCAAATCTTTAAGAGTAGCTTGGCTTTGCCTGCAAACCCCTCTTGAATTGCTGTGTCCCTGTTCTTTGTGTGCTGCTGACAAACCTCCCTGGTCCAGGCAGTGCTCAGAGCCAGGGCTCCCACCCTGGCCAGGCACCTCCTTGCAGTGTCTGGGGTGTCAATCAAAGTTGTGACAAACCTGTGACAGCCTTGCCCTGCTGGTCTCTGGCAGGGAGGATGGTTATTTGTATGCTAATCCTGCATCCCGCTGCCCCAAATCAAACTGCTGGGCGATGATTTAATGGTCCAAGTCTAGGCTTGGCTCTGCACCCCATGGGCTCTGCTCTCCACAGCTTTCCTGGGAAGCAGCAGTTGAAGGTGAGATAAAACTTTACCAAGAAGCCCTGAGGTTTTGTGGTGATGCTTGTGAACCTTGGGTTCTCGATTCACTTTCTCTTCATGCCCCAAAATTGCACTAATGAACATGTGCTGTGTACTTAGCAGCTGCAGGCTTCCAGAAGAATCTGTTCATTTTTATTAAGATGCTGCATTCATACTTTTTTATGCTCCATATAGTAATAAAAAATATTAAAATCCAGCGTGACAATGAGTACTTATAACAGGGCCACTAAAAAGTAAATTAAAATGTATTCTTTCTGCTCAGAACCTCACTTACTAAAACAATCTTAAAACCTGGAGGAAATGCTGCACACACTGCAGCAAATGTGCTGGTTTTAATGAGCCTGGCTGTGCTGTGAAGTTAGCCAAGAGCACTTCCCCCAGCACCTCCTCACCTAATTCAGTCATAATGCGGAGTGAATCGCTGGGAAGGGAGTCAGAGAGCAAAACAAAGAGCACAAATCCAGAGCTGGGTGTCCTCTGTGCTCTTCTGAGGCCTTTCATGGTGACCCCTGATGGGTCCCAGGCAGGGTCCCAATTACTCTCTGTCCCCAGGTGCAGCACAGCCTGAGCCTTTTCCTCTAACAGCATCTTTCTTTATTCTCCCTGTCCCTCCCAGGTTCTCACCTGATAATTACAGGTAAAACATACAAGTGTGCTTTGTAAGAGCACCCCTGAAATATGTAGGGTGGTGCTGGTAGCACCCAGTGCAAGTTATTCAACAATTTGGCCACAGGATAATCCCAAGCACAGCCTCTCCCTGCAGCAGGTGCTTGCTTCCATCCACCTCTTTTCCCTCCTGCTACAAATATACTTCCTCTGTTACAAGGTTTACTCTGAGTACAATCCAGTATTTATTTGCAAAATTTACTGTAATTTGCCAGATTATCAGTCTTGATCGGTATGTACTGTGTCTGAACAATAACTCCAGAATTAACTATCCTGAGTAATCTTATTATTAATCACATAATCTCACTATGGTGGCAGATAAACAGTTTTCTTCATGACTTGTTGAAAAAGTAATTTTTATCTATTTCATATATGTATAAATATATCTGTAAGGTTATTTTAGCAGAAAAACAACCACTTCATAATTCTGTCTGATTTAACCGCCATAAATCCTTTGCTTCTCAGACCCAGCTCTTTCTCCTCATCCATCCGGTTTCAAGGTGTGCTTTTTGGAAAAGCTGGTTCTTGCCACCAACTCCCACATGCCTCCTGTTTGGCTGATTTGTGCAATACTGTCAATATTATATAACAAGTATACTGTTGCTGTTAGCAGAGTATCAAAAAGCTGGTATAGGGGACAAGTATTTCTTATCGACTCCCTCTCTTCCTCCTTCCCTAAAAAAAAAGAAAAAAAAATTGGAATGAGAAGGAAACAGATTTAGAAAATGATTTCAAGAATGTTAAATTTCCCAGAAAAAATCTTGCCTGAGTGGAAATATGTGATTTTTGTCACTGTAAGCCTGGAAACCACCGTCCCTGCAAGGCACTCCAGAACTAACCCTCTCACTCCCAAATTTTGAATAAGTGTTTTATCCATGCTTTTGAGCCCCGATTCTTTGGCTCTTGAGCTCTTGTGAAACCCAACCTAGCCTGGACCTGGTGTGTTTGCTGAGAAAAGGCACTGAGGAGCTCCCTCCCATCACCCCTGTGCTGCAGGGGCTGCCAGCGGGGCTGGGTGCTGACACCCAGAAATGGCATCTTCCTGGCAGCAGGAGCACAGCAGGTACCAGCAGTGGTTTTGCTGTCTCCTTGGTTTGCTTCAACAACAAAATCCAATTTGTTAATTCATCCTCACTGCAGAGTTGCTTGCTGATGGGTGGAGGATACGTGTGAATTTCTGTGTCTGCCCCTGCCTCAAGTGTCTGATGATCCCCCCATCCCTTCTTCCTTCTGCTGTGTACAAGGGGCAGGAGTGGGTACAGCTCTGCTGTTTATTGGAGAAGTAAGAGAAGTGGAAGGGTTAACAGCTGCTTTCCCCAAAATTTCAGAATGCTGAAAATGACAGATGCGTCATGTCAGTGTAAGTGACCGTCCTTCCTCATCACTGGAATTTGGGAGGAAAAAAACATTAAATTGCAAATTTAAGAAAACTTGTCAAGAGAAGACAACATCAGTTGTCTTTAGATGGGACCCCTGCTTTCTGTTCCTAAAAGTAAATGCAGCCACCAAGACATCTGCATCTGGGCAGATCACTCTTGCATAGATCTGTGCTCCTGCTGTCAGTTTTCCATCCTCCCCCTGCTCAAAATGAACACCAGCAAACTGGGCAACTCCCCACTTCTCAGTGATTGGCAAAGAGTGACAGTTTGTGTGCTCCAAACTGAGTGGTTTTGCTGCAAGATTAATTCTGGAGATCTTCTGTCATTTTGGATGTGGAGGAAGGGATGAGGGGGGCTCTGTGTGTGTGTGTGAGAGCAGAGGCTGCCCGCTGAATGCAGGAGTTTGGGTAAGGAAGAAATCCCTGTTGAGAGCAATCCAACATTCCTCTGTGTTCTGCATTGCTGCTGCCACAGCTTCCCCCCCCTCCAAAGAAAAAAAAATCCCACACAATTGAAAAACCACAAGAAAAAGTTCCTATCCCATTGTACTAGCACCACATGCAGCAAGTCAGAAGATGGGTAAATTATGGCAGCAGACATTTGGCTCTGCCAAGTTTAAAAGGTCACCACCCAAGGGCAGGCACAGGAAAAAAGTTCCAGTAAAGGGGTAAGAAAGAATAAAAGCCTGAATTCAAAGCATGTTGCTGTATTTGTCCCAACATAAATGATGTCTAGTCACACACACATGATATTTTTATCAAATGTTTCTCCTCATGGCCCTAACTGCATTGAGCATGCTGTTGTTGCTTCCTTAATGCAATCTCCAAAGGTCAATCAAGTTATAGAGTCAGGCTGATAAGATTAGATATTACTTTAAAAAATGACCAAAAACCCTGTGTTTGGAGGGAGGCCTGAGTCCAATATAATTCTGTCTGGTTTGCTCCAGGTCGCTGTGTCTTTTCCTGGAAACACTGTGTAAACTGAGCCCATCTACTTCAGCTCCAAGAGTGCTTTCTCATCTCTGGTGATAGCTGAGGTAGCTGCATGTTCTTGGGGAGAGATGAGGGAGTCTCTGGCACAGGACAAAAATAAAATGACACGTTCAAGTGCTTTTTTTTTTTTTAATGCTCCGGGGAGATTTTACTATCTGAATTGTGTGCAGTGAGCAGGGATTTTTCATTTCATACATCATTCACGACTTGCTGCAGTGATTCCAAAAAGTCCCACAAGCCAAGTCGCTGCTTGCACCAAAGCGCGGAATTTCTGGTTTGTGACTTTTAACAACAGATCTTAGAGCTTTTTTAATCTTTACCCAAAACTTGTGGTGAGGATGTACAAGAAAAGGAGCTATGTCTGAGGATGGTGATGGATGCACAGTAATTACTATGGCAAAATCCAGCTTTTTTTTAGCTTCCCCTCCTTGCTTGTTCTCTCACTGCCATAGCTTGATGCACAAGGGAGGAGAGCAGGTCCCCAGCTTTGTCCTTGGTCTGCACATGAAATTCTCATGGTAGCACTAGCCAAGGACTTGGTTTTACATTAGGTTGTTGCACTGACACAGAGCTGTGAGCAGCATGTGAAGTTTGTCTCTGTTTTACCCCCACCATGCATTTATTTAGAAGTAGTCAACACCTTTTCCAGCATTTGCGAAGTGTCTGGGATGAAATACTAAAGGTGAGGTGATTAAAATCCAGTTTTATGAGTACTTCTCATCTGCTTTAGAAGCTTTGTAGCAAATGCATGAATATTTAATTGCTGTAGTAAAAAGCAGGTGGGGGCAAGCCTCTTCCAGCAATGTCACCTATGAATGCTGAATTCAGGCTGGCCTTCTGTGTCTGTCAGTGGGGCTGGAGTGAATGAATACTCAAGGCTCTGGACAGATGGGTGAGCATCTTGTTACACAGCAATTACAGCACGTGCGCCCACCCTGGGCTTCCTGGCTTTTCCTGAGGTCTCAAGAAATCAAGCAACCTAATTACCTGGCAGTCCTTATAGATCAGCTGTGTTAAAGACACAGTTGTCACTGATGCCTCAATATTGCATTCTTTAGAAATGAAGGAGTGGAAATGGGTCAAATAAGTACTTCTCTCTTTTTTCTTTCTTTTTCTTTTCTTTTTTTTTCTTTTTTGGTGCAGAGAGCAGGGCGGCTGAAACCCCTTCCCTTCCATGCTGTGAGAAATTGGAAGAGGTCAGGCTGCAGCTCTGACACATAATGGCTGGATGGGTAAAGCAGTGAAGGCTCTGGGCAGCAGCTCTTTGAGCAATGTTGGCTGATGTGGCAACACATCAGATTCTCTCTCAGCCTCCCTGGTGCTTTTTTTGTGATAGCCTCCTGTAGCCCAGTACCATTCTGCTCCATGTCCTTTCCAGAATCCAGTTTTACAGCTCCTTTTTGTCAGGGTGAGGGAAGTGCTGGTGGGAACCTCCTCAGACAGGTCTTACTGCAGACACACTAATTAGGAAAGGACTAAATGTGTGTTAAGAGCACAGCCTGTGTAGGTAGCTCTGCTTGGCATACTCAGGGACCTGTGGGCACTCAGAGAAAGGCAGGAGCTGATGGCTGAGCAGGAGGACACCAGAGGACCTTGAGCTTGGACTGTGAGGGGGAAAAAGCCCAGGGATTCTTACTTAGGAGTTCCTCTTCAGAGGCATCAGCTCAAAATGTTTGTATCACTGCACTGTGAATAAATTGCTTTATGGTTCCAGAACTCTGCTAAGGGGAACCTGGTCTGCCTTATGAGTGTGGAGTGTGTGGGGAACTGCACAGGAACCTGTCCCTGTCAGGTCACTGGGGCTGTCCCAAATGGGCTTTGGTTCCAGCTCAGCAGCGTGACTGCCAGAGTGGCTCCTGCATGGTCAGACAGGGAAATTTCCTTAACAAAAAAACCAGGAATTTTGCACCCAGTGCCGAAATTTCAACCTAAGAATCTTGGAGTTATTTTTGTACACTTGCAGACCTGCACTGCCAAAGGAGCTCAGCACAGTGTTGCCAAGTCTCTCCAGAACATCTGCTGTGAACCATCCTTTGGTTCTGCCAAAGCAGAGTTTGTCAGAAGGGCCCTTGGACGGGAGCTTGTGGTTGTGCTTCCCCATTCTTATGGCAATTCCCCCTCAGTTGGACGTAGGGCCTGCAGAGTCCATTTATCCTGTTCCAGCCCCTTCATCTGGCACTCAGCACCTACAGGAGGGCAGGAATCTGAAAACAGCCTTTGTTATGACAGAGATCTCCAGATCTCGTAGCAGATGTTGCTGGTGAGAAGCAATTTTGTTCCAGCCAAACCTTCTTCAGCTCGGCTCAGAAGATGCACAGAGAATCTCATAAGGCTACAGGCTTTGGCAAGGAAACTCAGCATTTACCAATGCCAGCTCCTCTCTATATTTCTTTTTTTTGAAGGCTATGTAGAGCAAATGATCTCTTCTCTGTCTCTGTGAAACAGCTGTAAATTTCTCTCCCTTTAACCCCCCCCCAGCCATTAAACAGCGCTGACAACAGCCAACAGTTATCAGATGCAAAATGAACTATGTGCCTGGGATAAAGAGTTGTGTATCTGCCTCTCCTTGATCGATCCACTGGACGTTTTGTATGCCAGCTCTTTAATTTAAAATATTCTGAGGAAGAAGAAATCCCTGGTAATTTCCATAACAGCCTTTTTAAGGAGTCTTGTCACCTTTTAAAAAGACATTTGCTTCTCCTTTTCCCTCTCTCCCTCCCCAGCTCCACAGGCTGTTTATTTTAACCTTATCCTCCGTATACAGACTGCTGCTTTGGTGTGTGCTGCAGACCTCTCTGCTTTGGGACCAGAAGATCTCACCAAGATTTTTTTAGCTTACTTTTTTCATCAGTGCTGATGATAATCCCTTTCTAATAATTCCCTGGCACTAAAAACCTTTCCTGATTTTGAGGGAGGAAGTTCTGCCACACATTTGAACCTGGGACTGCAGGATTTCTGCCCAAGGTGTCTGTTCCCTTGGAGCTGAGAAAATGTCCTGTTCTGGTTGTTAAAATAGAGACAACAGAGCTTGGGAGTGATTTGCCTACAACAGTTTTGTGGTGGAGTGAATTTACCCAGACTCTCTAAAAAAATTAAATCAATCCTGCTTGTTTTCTTTTTCAGACCATGACAATTCTACCCCCAAAGGGAGGGAGAAAGTCATATTTCTTTTAAGGATCAATTAACAAGTGAATAATGTGTTGGTTTTTCATCCGAGTAATTTTGTGTACTTTGATTGATTTTATTCTCCTGAATCGTTCCCTGCACATGGCCCATTTGTGGTGCTGCAGGGAAGTCATGTTTGAGTTCAGCAAAGCCAACGAGGCCTCTCAGAGTGCTCCACAGCTGGTTTTTGGAACCAGAGAATCGTGCCAGTGTTGAGCCATTTATAAATCCATTCCCAGCCTGCCCGATGCACAAAAAGAGGGGATGACCCTGCTTCACGTGAGGCCGTGTACAGCCACCTAAAGTGTGACAGAGATGTCACAGAAAAGATTCTCAGGGGTGGTCCCTTGTACCTAAAGGGCACTCCATGAGCACTGGGAGACTTGTTTTCCCAAGTAGCTGGGAGTATAAAAATCTGATTAACTATTGAACTGCAGCCCCCACGTAAATTCACTGTGAATTTCAGAGCTGCTGCTATCGCAGTCCTTGCTCTGTGAAATCACAGGGTTGGGTGCATTTCCCACAGAAAAATTGCCATTTTTCCTCTCCTCTTGCCAGGATGCTATTAAACACAAAATGTCTTTATTTGATGAAATTCTTATTCCTACTTGTTTTGGGGAAAGGGGGCCTGTTTTAAGGAAAAAAAAAGAGGAAATTGATTACAATACTGTTAGTTAAGCAGCTCAGTGAAAGGTTTGTTATTTTGTTTTCACTATTAAAATATCCCCTAATCCACCTTGCTGGGTCTCTACTGCTCTTGTAATATTCAATCAAGCCCTTGTTTTGTGAGAAATGTGACAATGCTTTGTTGGCACTTTACAAACCCACAGCCCTCGGCAATAGATAATGAGAGGCAGGGTTTTTTTTCCCTGTGCAGGACACAATGAAATTTTAGACAGATGAATGCTAAGAGAACCCTATGTACCAAAGGCAATGTTTACTGCATGTAATACATATCATTGTTTGTCTCCTGTAGTGAAAAATACTTGTGTCACGCTGTTAAAATGTACTCCTGACAGAACAGAGCTTGCTATTATAGGGTCCATTGCTTAAAAAAATGATATACTGACAGAAATACAATTTAAGAAAATTTAACACCAAGGGTAGTCGACCATGTAGGCTACTATTAAGGGGCCAAAACTCAAGGTTGTGGTTTTATTAAAAAAAGGGATAGTTTATTTGCTAGTAGTAGGTAAAGTTTAAAAAAAATAAAGGCATAGAAGGGAGAAAAGAAAAAAATCAACTTGCATTCACTTGGTCTCTGGTGTGTAAAAAATTAATAAAAGCAACAGTTCAATAAGATTTTATTGCAGAAATGTTTAAGTGAAACAGTTTAGGAATACTTCAGATTTTTAAACAGTTCTGCTGCAGAGCATTGTGCATAACCAATTGTTGCTTTTGGATGCAGAGCACACCCAACACTTTTCATAAAATGAGTAGTGAGTCCTGGTTAATTTGAATCAGTTTGTGCGTTCCTCCACATTTGTCTTTGGTTTTAGAAGCACAGTGAGATTAGCAGTGTGAACAAATGCTGTGCTGTGGCTAAGCTTGCACAGTTAAATCATCAGATACTGGCTTTAAATTAACAGTGGTCAACTTATTGGTAACTAATTCAGATGTAGAATTTATTTGCCCTTCCCAGTTCTTCATTGCAAATTTCTAATTGCTAGTTCATGATGTGTAAGTCTGTGGGGTACCAACAAGTTCGGTTTTTGTCTGCCTTCTGCAATTATTTAGCAAAGTAACAACTTGGTGAAGAAGTTTTAACTTCTCAAACACTGACTGGACAACCCTTGTGCAGAAGATAAACAGAATTATTTCAGGAAAGGGCAAAATGCAAGTGTTTGAGCCCTCAGAGCTTGGAAGCTCCACAACAAGTTGCTCATTTGTTTTTTTCCACAGAATATCATTTTTGTGTTCATCAACCCAAAATCTTCCCCAGAGATGAAAGGAATGGAAAGGTTTAAGCAAAAGAGCAATAGAACATGTACATTAAGTCATTTTTTTTAAGTGAATATTTATTCAGATGCTTCTTATTTTAAATGGAAAAACCTGTGGAAAATTCTCTGATATCAGCCAGGAACAAACTGCATTTTTCATTAATAACGTTTAGTCATCAGGTATAAGAAAGTCACAAAAAATAAATGAACATAACAATGCAGGAAGGGGTTTTTTCCTCCGTCAGTGTCATAAAAGGTTTAAATTATTTTGGTTTTGTTCCTCATTTATTCCCTTTCCCCCCTGTAACAGCCTTACTTCAACTACTAAAAGAACATTTTACCATGCTGATGGTAAGATTAATGTATTCACCTCTGTACAAAAAAATCTAACAAACAAAAACCCCTTGAAATAATTCTCTAATAATATACTTATATTTCTGATGATTACCAATAATAAAACATTATTCATATGAATTAATTGCTAACCCTCCTGCCATGAAAATATTGCAAGCCCGTGTGTGCCTTTTAAAGCACAACTAGAGGATGTCCTTTGAAGATTTCTGAATTTCTGAACTCTGAGCCTGGAGGTGGTTCTGCATATAAAATTGTATTAAGTGCTGTCATCATTGCTATTTTTGTGTATCAGGCCTAAATAGTTGTTAAGCCTTTAAGTTAATAGATTATTGTTGAAGAAAAATATTTATTTTACAAAAGATTTCAACAGGGTTTGAAATAGGTGGTGCCAAATTTAAGTTCTACTGCATGCTCTACAGAAATATTTCTGTTGCAAACGATTTATTTATTACAAACATAGGTCTGAAATCCATTTTCTTTTGCTATTCATACTTTTTTCTCTTTGTTTGCTTTTCACATTTCTCAGAGATTAGGGCAATAAAAGCCAACAAAGCCAATTTTGGTTCTGTAGTCAATTTTACTTGTAGGTTTGAATTCTGCAATGTGGGTGTTCCAGTCGGCATTAAAATAATTCAATATTTCAATATAATTTTTAATTGTATGGTTGGATTTTTTTTTTTATTATTCTGTCTCACACACTGTGCAAACAGAATTTTTGTATTTTTGGAAAAACTCTTTTATTTCAAACATATATACACACATTTTTTGCTGAATAATTCCTTCATGGAAAGTTTCATGTTTATAGTAGTGATTACTGTATAAGTGAAATAATAATTTAAGTATAAACACAATATACTAGATTTTTTCTGATAAAACCTCAAAACAAGGGCAATTAACCTTTCCAGCAGTCTCACATCTGGCCAGCTGTTGAACCACTCCACCATGGGGAAAGGTCACCAGTGAGTGTTGGGAAATGGCCCCCAAAAATATTGAGAGAGAAGGGAAAAAAGGTTATAAATGCATTCACTGTGGAATTGGACATGTATATGAACCCAGCAGCTGAGAGCAGGAGAACACATATTCTGGGCTTATTTTTAATACTTTTAATTTCCAGAGATCAAGAAGCTGCTGGGACACAGAGGCTGGAAAACCCCACCATGTAAAAATAGCTGTAAAAACCCTTTTGTAATTTATGTATTATTAAAGTGTCAGTGCACTGTGGACAGTGATTACCACTCTGATCAGGACAATTCCTTACTTTTCATCACTTTCTTATGCTTTCCCTAGTTTTGCTGATTTCACCTAGGTTTGTCTGGTGCCTTGATTTCAAATTCTCAGCAATGGTGCTGTTGCTGAGACCTGTGTGGGGCTCTCATCCTGCCTTTGTAGGCAGAGGAAGGGATGGTTGCACCTGAAGTAGTGCAGGAATTGCAGAAAGCTGCAAGGCTGGTTCTGTCAGAAGATTTTGTCATGCCACACAAGTCACTGAAGGGCCATGGTCATAATAACAAGAGCAGAACTAGTAGAAGAACGAGATGATACATATTGTACTGCATTGACAAAAAAAAAAATTAAATCCCCCTCTTTTAGATGTGTTTTTACATTTTCTGTTTGCTATAATGTGGATACACTCTTCTGTGCATGGCAGGGGGCTGGATCTGGATGATCTTTAAAGTCCTTTCCCTCCCAAACTTCTGTGATCCTATGATTCTACACACGTGTGTGTAAACAAACAAAAAAGAGAGAAAAAGAGGATAAATGACTATTTCCCATTTGGTGCCAGTCCCTGCAATTCTTCTTAACACAAGTGAACCCACTGAGCACAATAAGGGTATTTGCTTGTTTAAAAATTTATACAACTTTTTGCAGAAATGCTGAGGGTGTAGTGATGTGATACAGGAACACAGAGCCCCTTCCCTCGTACAGCAGGGAGCCCTTACTGTGAATCTGCTTTATGCACAGCTGGTCCCTGTGTGGAGGTGCTGCTGCTGAGGGTGCTGTGTTCTGTGGTTTTTCCATCAGTTTTGTGGCTGTGGCTCACCAGGAAATGCCTCCTTTAGTGCAGGAGCCCTGCACGAGGCTCATGGTGACAAAAGGAAGGGCCCACAGAATATTCAATTTGTGTCTGCTTGGCACTGCCAGTGAGGGATTGAAAGGTGTCACCATCTGTTCTGGAAGCTGGCTTTCCTCCTCTTCCTAAGCCTGCCTCAAAGAATTAGTTCAGGGGTTTATGCTGGGCACAAGGAGGGAGTTTTGCCTCACTTTCTCACTGGAACTGATGCTGGGGAGCATGGAAATAAATCAGCCTAGGAATAAAAACTATTTGGGATCTTTCCTGCTTTTCAGCTGTTAGATCAGCTTCTATTAAAGCGATTTGTTCAACAATCATAGATTTGATCTGTGATTCTCCTTCCTCCTTTTCTTTTTTCACAGTAGATGATGAATTTGACAGAAAAATCAGAAATGTTGCGGTTCTTTTTTCGCACACAGTTAATTGATTAAATGTGGGATCACAAAGTTTTCAAGTGAATGCTTTTGAATGTAGAATTTTGTCATATTCTTTTTTTCCTAATTGAGATGATCTGATAATAGTGCCTATAGTTTTCCATGTATGGGCTGAGTTATTGGTAGAAAAATGCCATCATTCCAAGGATAGTGTGCAATATTTAATTGCAGCTAATATCTGTGCCAGGAAGCATTTTACTGTGCCTGTTTGCAAATATTCAGTGATTATAACCAGCCATTTACAAACACAGGTGCAAATGTGAATTTCTGTCCTGTACTTCCTGAAGTATTCACTGATTCTGGAATTTCAGGTCTGCTCGGAGATGCTGTGACTATGTTAAAAATCCAAAATAGTATTTGATGGCAAACAAAATTCTTTTTGTTGGAAAAGAGTATGGAATCGAAATAAGCTGAAAAGAAGCATTTGTTTTGGAAATAAATAGAAAATATGGAATTAAAGAGCAATGATCCAGGGGAAGTAGCTGTAACTGCAATATGCTGCACATTATTCTCCAGACTATGTGGTTTTTTTTCTTTCTACATTTTATAATCTATGAATTGAGATATCTTGGATAATTAAAATACCCTTTAATTAGTTTTAAGAGTAGGGGAATTTAATAGGCCTGTGGGAACACTCTAAATAAAAATAAAAATGCTAAGCAAAGCCTAGTTAACAAGCAGGCTTTTTCATTAGGATAAAACACTTCTGCCTGGTATCAGACATTTGTTCCATTTGTGCATAAGTTTGGGATTTTTTTCCCAGACAGACTCTTACAATGTGGTAACACATGGTCCAATCCAGGAAATTGGTGTGGATATGATTCATCCCTCTGAAGTCTGCAATCTTTTCTTTATGGAACTAAGGAATATTCAACACTATGAAAACTTGCCCTTCTAGAAATATTGACATTCAATATTGGCAAAATACTCCTAATAGGAATATATTGTATCAGTACAATAAAACCATCTAGAATGAGTGGAAAACCCATATTTGTACAAGTACAGTTTGTAAAATGTTACTTTCTTTTTTAGACTAGCATGGTTTTGGTCAGCTCAGTCAGAAATAGGTTTTGCTAGCAGGTACATGAGGAGGACAGGGCAGAATTTGTGGCCATTATCTGTATAAATAATCCATCAGTAATTTCAGCTCAATTTAATAGTTGCAAATGAATAGTTGGGAAATCCCTTAATAGAATATTTGGGAAGAGTTAGAGGGAAAATCTGCCTTTTGCTTGTGTGGGGCAGCAGGTGACAGAATCCCTGCTGAGCAGTGGCTGCATGAAGCTGAGCTTTGTGAGGGGAAGGCTGGGTCTAGCAGGGCAGACCAGGCTTATGTGGGCCACTGCCACTGTGCTGCTTTGCAAAGCTCACCCTCTGCTTCGTATCTGATGTGTAACTGATTGTTCTGAAATGTCTCTCTGCCCTCTGATTAATACTTCTCCAGCTTCAATTAAAATGTAGCATGAAGGGTTTTGGCCTTATTATTTCCCCCTTTACGTGCATGTCTGTAAAGAGGATAATTTTCTTTTTTTTTTAAATTAAAATCATCTCAAGTTGCCCTCTCATGCTAAAATGAACCACATCAAAATGAAGAGCTCGAGGCTAGATTTCCAAAGAGTTTGGACATGAGAAACCTCTGAGAATTTTGTCTGCCTCTTTCTCAAAATCCCCAGTTCCACCCCCAAATCTCCTAATGACAATTTATAGGACAATTTTTTAATCAAGAAATTAGGAATAACTGTGCTGTGCAGGGCTGAGGACTGCTGCAGCTCGAGCCTTGTCTAGTTGGTTGTGTGAGGTACAAGTACAGTGGGTCTAATAGAGTAGCCAATTACAGAAGTAAATTTTGAACAGGAATATCCCTTATAACCATTCTCACTACATTAATAAATAAGATTTTGGCAGGCACCTTTCTAAAGGAGCTTGTCCTAATCTCCTCCCTTACAGCTCTTACAACCAGTAGCTGGTTATAGAAAGGGAAAAATTCCTCCATTGCTTCATCTATCATCATCCATCATCCTTAATATAGACTTTAAAATCACCTCTTAAGCTACCAAGAATCACAGATTCATAAAATAATTCAGGTTGGAAGATGCCTTAAGGATCACATACTTCCAACTCCCCTAAAACATTCCTACCCAACTTCACAGGTGATAGGAAAGGCAGAGTAGACCAGGTATCAATGGAACATGTCCTAAATTTGTTGTGGTAACCATGCCAAATAACTCTTTAAATCCAAAGAAATGTTCGTAACTCAGACTGGAAATATTGGAAGCCCCTCACTACAATTTAGAAAAAGTTTTATTCCTGAAATGTAACTGCAGCTAGAAGGAAAATGCATCTTCCCAGTGGAAGAAGAGGCTTGAAATCTGGGTAGAATGGTGAATTGGGTCAGGGTCTGTACAAAAGTATAATGTGTTAAGTGAGAGTCAGTAAATTTGCACAGGGGTGGACCTGGTAAAAGCAAAAAAAAAAAACCTGAATAGTAGAGAAAGCTAACAATAACAGAAATAGCAATAGAAAGGAGGGAAGATTAATAGAATAAGGTAGAAACAGACAAAGACAAAGGACTGGACAGTTGTAGGGAGGAATAAATAAAATATCTGCAATCCAAGTTAGCATTTTATCTAATGGCTTGTATATTACTGGCAGAAACAAGATGGAAAGGACTGAGTCAGGCGCCTCTGTGATTTTCACTACTTCCTATTTCTCTAGCAAGCGTATTTTGGAGCTTGAGGTTTACAGTACTGAAGCAGGGATACTGAAAAATGTTATCCTGTGCTTAACTGTGCTTAAGTCAGGTCACCAGCAATGGCTTGGAGCAGTAATAGCTCCTTTTTGCTTGGACAGCATCTAAAATCTTCTCTACACTGACACAAAGGCCTCCAAAAAGTGCAGGAAAATAGAGAACACTCCTTCAGTGCTGCCAGACTTCTCTCCCTTTAAGGTTATGGGTGGGTGACATGAGTGGGAATGTGTCTGTGGAATATTTTTCAGATGTTTATGGAGCAACAGCAGCTGATACAGGTGCCAGGATAAATCTGACTGGGCTTTGCTGCACCTGTGGCAGGGGATATTTCCCCAGGGAGGGGGAAATATGGTCACAAACTCAGGGTGACCTCAGATTTGAAGGAAGAGCATGAAAATGTCCAGAGCCATCCATGCCTATCCTCCTAAGGGTGCCTTCTCCTACACTGCTCACTCACATATGTTTGAGCAGAACTTTCAGTTTTACAAACAGCCTTCCCCTACTGCTTCCATGACAGAGGCATTGCCTTCCAGAAAAACATGTGAAGATGCAAAGCCATGGACTCAGCGCAACAGGGGGTGCCAAGGGGCTGAGAGCACATTAAATATAGTGAGCAATTCAAACTGCTTCTTCCCCATCCCTCAAACTGTCCCAGTATTGCCCCTCCTTCACCTCAGCAGCTAGAGCAAGGCAGCTTTGAGATATCACAGAGAGAGTCCAGAGCAGGATGCATTTACCTGCTCCAGCACCTGAGTGGAAGGGGATTGCTTCACTGACACTCTCTGCTCTCCTTTCTCCCTGTCTGTGCTCACAGCATTCCCTGCTGCTCACTGCTGCAACAGGCAGGCAAGGGAGAAGCTGCACTATCAGCTCATCTGCAGGGGCTCAGAGTCGTGGCAGCAGTAGAACCAAACAAAATGCCCCTTTCCCCTCCTCCAGAGTGGTGCCCAGGCATTTGGCTTTGCCATCCTGTTTTAATCTGTCCTGCCTGGTGTCTGGCAGCGGGAGCAGAGGAACCGGTTTCAGAGGGAGGGTGGGGAAACGGGGTGAGACAACTTCTGCTGACTGAGTTAGTCGAGATTTTCTGGGGTTAGGGATATTGCAGGTGGAGGAAGATTTCATCCCCATCTCTGCACTTATCTGTTGTCATGTCTGAGATGTAATTTGGTGACCCCCATTTGAAAATACGTGGAAGGCAGTGTGTAGTACAATACATACAGTATATGTGATCTACAGCTAGGTGCTATTTCTCCTGTAATGATTTTTGCTGGTGCTTTTGAGATTTTTCCTCCACTATTCTCTCTTCATATTCCTATCAAAAAATCCATATTAAAGACACAGATAGATATTTCTCACAGAAGGTTCCCTAAGTTTCAGGGGGAAAGGGACTTATGTAAAGTAGTAGACATGTTGGGCCTGATGTGGGTTTGCTTTGCCTGTTCGCTTTTTATTCCTGAAAAAAAACAAAAGCTAGCTCAGGTTTCCCAAGAAATTTCAAAATAAATATGGAAATACTCTCCATATAATGCCTCTCTCCAATATTTTTTCCTCTAAATCATATCTTGCTATGCCCTGACTTTCTACAGTCCTTCTTTAGATCTGAATAAGTAGAGAAATAAAGTCTGGATTTGATAGTCCTATAGAGCCTGCTTTCATATCATCATATAACAATGTATGCTGTTTAGGAAAGATTTACTCAAGCTTTTATAATATCCCTCTAAACGTTTGCCTGTGAGTGTCTCCACTGAATTTCAGAGGCTGACAACTCCCATCCTGCTATATTTCCTCCTCAGCTTAAATTTTACCTCAGTGCAGCTCAGGAGGCCCCTGCTCTACATAAATAACAGATAAATTGACAAGACAACCTTGACCACATTGTGGCCGCATCTCCTGACAGTATGGAAAAATAAGAACTTCTCTCTTTTAAAGCAGATGCATGCTGAGGACCGTGGGGCAGGAACTGTTGAGTTTTAATCCTAGATGGGATTAAATCCCAGCCTGTCTCTGTCACCTTGATCAAACTGCTGATGAGGGGGATTTTCAGGAGTCTAGAAGACAGTTAGGCAACCCTCCATGATTGAAAAGCCCGGGAGTTCACCATTTTACAGCCCTTTGTGCTCTCAATCCCCCCGCTTCAGTCTCTCCAAGGAAGGCTTGTGCCTTTCCAGTCCTGCTGGGAGTTAAAGGCTGGAGCCCAAAGCGTTGCTAAACTCCCCCTTTTTTGGGGTGTTTTTGAGCAAAGGCAGTACCCCCCAAACACCCTAATTTCCAGAGCGTTTTGCACATGCCTGGAAGAAAGAATTAATTCCTCCAACTGCTCCCCTTGAACTGAGGGAGCCCTCCTGATTGTTTGGAGGTGGGCTGTGCGATGGGAGCCGCCAGCTCCTGCCTCTGGCAAGGCCCTGCCCAGGCACGTTTGGGAAGGAGCAGGAAAGCTGGGGAGCAGCAATTCCCCACGCAGGGTGCGGGCCCCCAGCCTGTAACGCGTCCCTTCCCTAACAGGACTTGATGGGGCCCCATCAGGTGTGACAGGCCCTGCTGCTGCTGGCGTGGAGCGGCCTCCAGACGGCGATTTGGCCGCGTCAATCTGGTCATGCTTGATTTGGACACTTAACGCGCTAAAGCGGGGTCCCTCTCCCCCCCATCAGCTCCTCAATTAGCGAGCTGCCTCCTGGAACGGCCTTGCTCACAGTCCCCCTGGGCTGCTTCAGGGGTCATCAGGGTGAGACAACTCCAGCTCCAGCCAAGGAGAGGGGAGCGGAGAGATTTCCTAAAGACATATAACCCTTTTTCAAGTTGTTTGCTTTCATGGGATTGATTCGTGGCACATTAAGAAGCTTAAGGCTTCGGTATCTTCTTTAAACTGCCCACCTTATCGCCTTGACAGCTGACAGTTTGCTGGCAGCCGGGGTGTAAGCAGAGATAACTAGTAGGTTAGTACACACACACACACACATATATATATAATATACAAATATTATATACACTGCCTGCTATTTTCTGCCTAAAAAGGGGACGTTGGGGGGAGCTTCTTGTCTGTAGTCTCTGTGGTTCTGGTGAAAGAGCAGCCTCTGTGAGCAGTCACTAATTTTACCAGCAGATCTGGAGAGGTGTACGGGGGGTGCTGATACCCAGCTGCAGTCAGCACAACATAATAAATAGGCAAATTTATGTCCTCGTCTCCCAAATTTCTTCCCTTTCTTTATTAGGGAGCAAACTATTGTTACATTAAATATTCAAACTACACAAAATCTCAAGGGCTTTCCTTTCCCACAAAGTGTTACCAGTATTCATGCATATGAAGAACAGTAACCCATATACAAACGGCACCTTTTTTAATGAGCAATATATGTCAACATGACACCTTCTTATGAAATGCAGCTTTTTAGGTTCTGCCTTTGTGGATGTAATAATTGAGATGTTTCTAATATATGCAGTTACATTACCTGCTCATTGTTTGCGATTTTGTTCCTCTCCCAAGTTTGTACTGTTTATAATGCTTCAAGCATTTGCCTCAATTCATGCTCAGTTTTATTTAATTAGAAATATAATT
The DNA here is from genome assembly GCF_028769735.1 of Zonotrichia leucophrys gambelii. Lineage (NCBI taxonomy): Eukaryota > Metazoa > Chordata > Aves > Passeriformes > Passerellidae > Zonotrichia > Zonotrichia leucophrys. The sequence continues at coordinate 3,047,863 of NC_088170.1, forward strand.
TTCTGCTACATTAATTATAAATTTGAGTGAGACAGCACAGAATTTCCTCAAGCATTTTTAGAAGGGGAACAAAAATCACAGAGAGCAAGGAAGAAGCTATAAAACCAGATGCAGGTGTAAAATATCGATACCTTGAAATCTAAAATATTTAATAAATACATGAGGAAAAAAATCATTATTTGTAATTATTTAATTAATGTATCCTCTTATTGTAGTGCAATATTTATCAAAACAACTGGGTTAATGTCAGAAAAATGTCATGGTGATTTCTCTTGGAATCTGACATATTTCTAAAGCATACGTGTAGAACCGGCCCTAAAGATGCTGAAATCTGAGTTTTGAAAATTATATATTTTTTTAATGTTTATATTTTGCCTGAAATATTTTTCCCCAAAGCTGTAATGTTTTTTTGTGAATGTGTTGATGATATATAGATACCAGCAATGCATATGCATGCAGAATGCAATGTATATACTGTATGTGCTTCTTCAAAGTACCCCGATGCTTTGATTTGTAACTGTTTAAGGTTTTACTTAAAATTCTGAACACTGCACAGAGCGTAGCCATTTCAATGGAATACTTCAAATAGTAAGTCCTAAAGGTGACACAACAAAGGAAATACCTTGGATACTGCAGCTTTTATTTATAAAGGAAATGCTCACACAGTCCAATGAAGGAAAACTTTACCTGTTTCCATTTCTATAGGAAGAGCAGTTCCATTAAACCAGCGCTTTGTTGCAGGAATTTGCAAGCACATCATATGATTTGTATGAGCAGAATGAAATATTTGCATGCCATCTAATGGATTGATGCATGTCCTTTATTCCTCATTTCTAAGCACTTTCCTTATTGCAAACATTTTTAAAAAAAGGAAAAAAAATCATCCCGCTCACCATGCAGCACTCATCTCACAGTGTTTTTTTAAGAAAGGAGAAATCCCAAAGACAGGATGGGAATTATTGTGTTGTCGAGTGGGGAAAACATGTTTCTTTCCCTTTTTATTCTCTCCTGTGAATATGTTTTTGCTGTTTTTATTTTGCACACACACTTAGACACATACACATGCATGCACATCTAGTTTAGCTCCGTGGGCAATTTCCCTGAAAGCAAGTGTCTGCTAGTCTGAGTGCCATATATCTGAATGTCATTCCTGGGCAAATGCTTATGTCAGTCAGTAGCTGCTATAAATACATTTATATTTTTCATAGTACCTATCATTCAGGACTCTTAAGGGACTTTTGCACACCAGGCTTCCAGTTCTTTCAATGCAAGGTAAAGATGGGAAAATTGAGGCGCAAAGTGGAGATATTTGCAAGAGGCTGCTTAGAAAGGTGCTGCAGGGATCAGTAGAGACCTCTAAATTAAAAAAAAAAAAAAAAATGACTGTACCTTGGCATTCCTTTGGTAACTGCTGGGCACTCATCTCGACAGAACAAGGCTGGCACAAGGGGCCAGAGCTCTGCCAAGGGACAATGACACACCTGCTCAGTGGCCACTTTGGGGCTCATCATGCCCTGTATCAACTTCTCTGTTTTCTCCATGTGCTCATGCCACAGCTCCTGCCACAGCTCTCATTCTCTGCCCGGGTCTCCAGGGTGATCCCATGAGCAGTGAGGTTTCTGGGCTGGGGATCACCACTCAGAAAGTGCAATTCTCCTGGCACATTTGTTGTATTCCTGGATACATATCTCTTAGCAAAACAAGACACGGAACACGATGTGAACCTTGTGGCTGTACTTCCTACCTAAGCACGTCTTTGCCTACAGCATCGTGGCATGAAAGAGCCTGCTAATGATTCTTAAATGTTCATTACTGTAGATCTTCTCCCAGAATATAGTTCTCACCTTGAATGACCCATGTGCTGAATTTTAACTAAGGGAACCCATGATAGTAAGTCTGTCATGATGCTGGCTTTTCTTTTTTTTTCCTTTCCAACTCTTAAAAGCTTTTTATTATAGGACTGCTTAAGGCATTCTTCAATTAGCATGTGCTGTATTGTGGCTGGAACAGCTGTTTACCATTTAATAAAGCATGGCATAATTTATTTTCAGAGTCTAGCAACCGTCTTTGCTATTACACCAGGGGAGGAACACAGTAACTGCATTGTTCACAGTGCTGATGAAAGAACTATAGACTTTATTATATGACCTCACAGAACTATTAACTTACCCCCCACTTATATTTCAATATGTATTTACCTGACAGTCTGTGCATTGATTTCTTACCCAGAGATTCTACACTCTCAGTCACCTCTGGGGCAGAATGAAAAATGTCTATGTTTTATGTCCCTCACATTAGGCAGCTAATTATATATTTGTACCTTAATTTCCTTCCCTTCCCCCATCTCCAGGGGCAAACTCCATATGCACCACTTAGACCTTTTCTCCTTAGTAGGCAGAGAAACAATGGAGGTGTTGGGAAATGACAGAGGCTTGGCCACTGCTCATCGAGGGCACTCTGTTCACTTGGGTTCTTTTCTTCCTAGATCTCTTTGTGGGTGGATGAGTTTGAAGTGTACTTTAGCAGCACCTCTGTGGGTTTCTGCTTCCTCTGCAGCAATGTGGGAGTTGGAAGTGACAAACTCATCCCATCCCTGCTGCAGGGGACACTGATTCCCTCCCAGGAGGGGCTGCAGGTCCCCTGCACTGTGGGACATCATCTGCAGGGTGCCAGCACAAGGACTGGTGCCTGCTGCTTGGAGCAGCACCCACGTGGCTTCTGAAAGTGTGACTGTGGCCCAGGTCATCCTCCCTGAGGATCCCTCCATTCCATCCCATTCCTGTCAATCCTGCCAAAGTTATCAGGGATCCATCTTTGACATCAGTCCTCCAGGTGAGGAAAAAGGAGGGCAGGTGGCAAACAGAGCACAGCAGTGCTTTGTCACGACTGAAATGTAGGGGGATAGAATATAAGTAAATAAAGGTAGTATAAGAAGTAATCTTACACCATAAAGAGTTGCAGCTGAGCCAATTATTAAGGATTAGGAGCAGGCCTGATGTTAACAGGCCACAGAAGAAGAGTGAAATAAAAGAGTGGATTGGTTGGTCCAGGGAACTGGAGTCAATTGTGTGCTGTGAGGAGAAGAAAGAGTCAGTGCTTGGAGGAGCTGCCTACGAGAAACATCAAGGAGGTACAAAGCTCTAGCAATGTGGAACCTTTGCAGTGTAATGGCATTAGAACTTTTGCCCTCTAATGACAACACTGAAAGGCACAGGCCCAGCCCTGAGTGCCATCCACACAGTGCAGGACACAGCATAAAGCTGTAAACAAGCTTCCAGCTCTGGGAGCAGTGTAAATACACCTGAGTGGCAAATGCCTCCTTATCTGGGCCAGCAGCCTCCCAGCACAGCACTGCATGGCCACAGCACTTTGTCTGAGCCAGTTAGCCCTACCCCAGGCTGGAAGCCAGCCTGGGATATTGCAGGCTTACTCTTATGTGAGTTGGAGCATTAAATTTGGCTTTAAGTTGCCTGAGCTTGACAATGAAAATACGTCAGCTGAGTATCTGCAAATTTTTAGATTCAGCCTGTGCGTGTAGATGGATTTATATGCATGATTTAAAGTAAAGCATGTGTAGAAAGATGAAGTTTATATGGTTGCTTTGTAGAAATGGATGTAATATTGATGTTGACTTTACTGGTAGAAGTTTAAGAATGTCACGATGCATGAGTGGTGGTGCAAAGCAGAGCCCTGAGTGCATCAGGAGGTCATTTTTAACTTGAATTTATTTCCACAATATCAGGCATAGATCACTGTGCACCGTGCACAATCATCCCTGCTTTTCATTTGAGTCAATCAGAGTGGTTAAAGAAAATTTAAAACGAAACAAATTTGTGACTTGATTAAAAGCAGACAGTAAATTTGGCCAGAATACTCCTTAAAGTTTCATTTTAGCTTTAAACTGAAAGTTTGATGATCTGACTGCATGACTGAAGGGACAGGGTAGCAGACTGTGACATAAACGATGTAGCTATATTTGCTCCTAAGATGAAAAAGGTTTTTTTAAAGTTGTGTGATTTAGGCTTTGGAGTTAACACTCCATTGACTGAACAACAAAATTCCCACCTCCCAGAGCTTTTTCAAACCAGAGCTTTAGAAAAGTCTTATTACATCAATAATGTCTGGTCATGCTTCAAATTTTTCCAGGCAAAATTAAGGCTGGTAATACTTCCTTGAAATGAAAGCTTAGATTGTTTCACAGGACACAAGTAATCTAATTAGAGAAGGATATGGAAGTAAATCTATATTTTGTTTTGAATGTCTGGTTTGGAGGTGTTTGAAAATGGAATTCATTCACATTAACTTTGCATAAAGAATTCTTTCATGCAGTCTGCAGAGTAAAAGGAAAAAAAAGGTTTGGTTTCATGGACATCAGCAGATAGCAGATGCAGGACAGAGTTCAGCAAATAGTTTAGTGTAAGGAGATGGAATGAACTGAAAATCTACATTAAATTACAACCCACAGTGGTGACAGCAGTACATAGAGGCAAAAAGAGTATAGAAAGGCAAAAAAAATCCCTTCTGCTTTAACTGCTGGACTTCATTTTGCATACAATGGCTTTCTTCTACAACAGCTGTATAGACCAGAAGTGTTTCAGGAGTAGCAGCTTCACCTGGGAGAGATTTTCACCTCCTGCCTTCAGTGTGCAGGGTGAGCTGCTGACACACAAGTGCTGAACATCACTTGTGACCTGATGGGGCCAGATGGGATTTACACAAGCAGGAGAGCCAAAGGGGAAAGCCAAACACTGACACACAGCAGCGTGTGGCTGTGCTCTGAGGCTGCAGCCATGCCCTGCTGGCACATTTCTGTCTGCCTGAGATCCAGCCACCAAATTTTTAGCAGAGAAGCACCACAGCTCACACTCCGCAAAGTCGATCAGAGTGGTAGAGGAAAATTTACAATTAAAGAAATTTGTGACTCGATTAAAAGATGTGTTTCCAGGTGGCACAGGCTGGACATCTTCACAAACAGGATTGGGAGTATCAGAGTACTTCCAACACCACGTTAATCCTTCAGTGCCTGAGTTGGCTTTCAAAAGAAAATGAAGAGGGCTGAGGTGAAAGGGTTTCTCAGCTCTAGTTTGGCAAAACTAACCCTATTTTCACAGCATTGCCAAACAAGGCAAGCACTGAATCAGCCTTTGATCTTAGCAGACACTTAGGCATGCTTCAGCAATTGTGTGTGAATGCCTTCCTTAACACGCTTAAACCAACTGGGCTGTTTTGTTAGACCATTCTCACTCTTCACCTTTTTTTGCAGTATCTGAATTTTGGGACAAGGTTTTTACCTAATCTGGATAGGCATCTAAACCATGTTATCTGACTCCTTCTGTGTTATGACACTTGCAGTTTTACACTTCCTGAAATAATTCATTGCCCAGACAGCCGAGCTCTCATGGAAATTTGTCCACCTCACTATCTGCAGCTGGGAAGTGTTGGAAATCTAGCTTGGAGGCCAAGGGCTTTGATTTGTTGAGCACCCTGTTCTGCAACTTAGTGGTGATTCCCTCTTTCAACACCCCAGTTTTGTCAAAAAAATATTTTAAAAGAAATGGGCTTAGAGAAACACATACAAGCAGCGCTGAGGATAGCGGACAGAATCCAGGACTGCTTCCAAAGTGGCCATTTTCTCCTGTGGCCATCTTGTTCCCCACCTTTTTTCTTTCTTGCTGTGTAGTCTCTGATTATTGAACCAGATTTAATTAAAAAGTCTTTTTCTGGATACCACTGGGTGCAGCCAGGAGGGCTGTGCATGAGCAGGGTCAATGGGACCCCTCTGCTCTTGTTTCTTGTGTGGTTTAACTCCAGCAGGCAAAGTGGGGCAGCTGCTCCTCTCCCCTTGCCTGGAATATGTTTAATTTTCAATGAGCACTTAGAAAACTGTCCTGGGGAAGGGAGGATGGGTGGGAGTGAAGTAAGTTTTCCAGGCGTTCATGAAAATGCATGTGGGACAAATTTACCTGCTTCCTTTTCTCTACAGTTTGACAGGGAGGATTTTCAAAAATACCTTGTGGGAAGTAAGAAAATATGGGCTATTTAAAGCCAGGAGTACTTGTGTCCCAAAGTCACTTTGAAATGTCTAAGAAATCTCCATCTAATAATCTAAATAATTCTCAGCATGTAAAATTTACATGTTCTCAAAACTATGCTTTTCAATGTGCTTTGTAATCTAGATCCTTAGATGATTTTTTCTGTCTCTCTCATTAACTTTTAGATTCTTTTATGTGGTTTTATGCTTCTCCAAATAGCATCTTATGTTGTCTGAAGTATTTGCTAAGGGCCAAATTCTGTCCTTCAGTGCATACAACTTGAATTGAAATCCTGAATAATACACAAACCTACTAAGGGGAAAAAAAGCTGATTGTCTATTTCAGTAAATGTCTGATTACATTTAAAACCATGCATGTGTAGTATTTTGATCCCTCATGCACTGTGAAACTGAGGTTTGAAAGCAGCATTTCAATTTTTTATAGGAACAGTAACTAGCAGGGATATTACAATGTGAAGATTAGGTCTCACCTCCTTGTAACGAATAAATTGAGACCAAAATTAAGTGAGTTGCCAGGGTCACCCACTCAGTTAGTGGTGAAGGGCAGGTTTAGATCTCAGATCCCAAATATATATTTTTTTTCCCTAATGAACCTAGTTAACCCCATAGTGAGAATGAGGAGAAAGAATAGTTTGAAACCATGTGAAACTATCTGTAATTACTGGGCCATGGGAGAAATTCCATTTAATGTCTGCTTTGTCATTCCTCTATCTTAAGATGATTTTTTTCCCCCTTCCATTGTGCAAACAGATATTTTGTCCTCCTACTGGGAACCCAGGCATCTTATCCAAATCATGCAAAATTTAACACAAAATTATAATAGGAGAAAGAGTACTGCTGGTAGCAAACCAATGGATTTTACAGAGGACAGCTGTCAAACAAGAAAGCAGTAAGCCTCACCCAAAATCCGTAGGAGTGGATGGAAATTAGTGTCTCTGTGGTTAAATTGGGTCCCTCTAGAAAGCACTTGCCTGGTGAGAACAGTGTTGCTCAGTCAAACCCTCAGACCTTTTGTGTATCTCCCCACTTTTGCTTTTCTCTGTTTTTCTTGTCTTTCCTCTCTCAACTTTTTCCCTTTTCTCATCT